>NW_024070185.1:102576148-102800740 GCF_014754425.2 Oryx dammah
CAACATCTCTCTAGGTCATCCCTGCGCATCAGCCCTAAGTGTGTCATATCCTGCATCAGACATAGACTGGCAATTCGATTCTTACATGATATTATACATGTTTCAATGCCATTCTCCCAAATCATCACACCCTCTCCCTCTCCCTCTGAGTCCAAAAGTCCGCTATACACATCTGTGTCTTTTTTGCTGTCCTGCATACAGGGTCATCATTGCCATCTTCCTAAATTCCATATATATGTGTTAGTATACTGTATTGGTGTTTTTCTTTCTGGCTCACTTCACTCTGTATAATCGGCTCCAGTTTCATCCATCTCATCAGAACTGATTCAAATGTATTCTTTTTAATGGCTGAGTAATACTCCATTGTGTATATGTACCACAGCTTTCTTATCCATTCATCTGATGATGGACATCTAGGTTGTTTCCATGTCCTGGCTATTACAAACAGTGCTGCAATGAACATTGGGGTACATGTGTCTCTTTCAATTCTGGTTTCCTCTGTGTGTATGCCCAAAAGTGGGATTGCTGGGTCATAAGGCATTTCTATTTGCAATTTTTAAAGGAATCTCCACACTGTTCTCCATAGTGGCTGTACTAGTTTGCATTCCCACTAACAGTGTAGGAGGGTTCCCTTCTCTCCACACCCTCTCCAGCATTTATTGCTTGCAGATTTTTGGATCGCAGACATTCTGACTGGTGTGAAGTGGTACCTCATTGTGGTTTTGATTTGCATTTCTCTAATAATGAGTGATGTTGAGCATATTTTCATGTGTTTGTTAGCCATCCGTATGTCTTCTTTGGAGAAATGTCTATTTAGTTCTTTGGCCCATTTTTTGATTGGGTCATTTATTTTTCTGGAATTGAGCTGCAGGAGTTGCTTGTATATTTTTGAGATTAGTTGTTTGTCAGTTGCTTCATTTGCTATTATTTTCTCCCATTCGGAAGGCTGTCTTTTCACTTTGCTTATGTTTTTCTTTGTTGTGCAGAAGCTTTTAATTTTAATTAGATCCCATTTGTTTATTTTTGCTTTTATTTCCAGAATTCTGGGAGGTGGATCATAGAGGATCCTGCTGTGGTTTATGTCGGAGAGTGTTTTGCCTATGTTCTCCTCTAAGAGTTTTATAGTTTCTGGTCTTACATTTAGATCTTTAATCCATTTTGAGTTTGTCTCTGCTTTTGAATATGCTATCTAGGTTGGTCATAACTTTCCTTCCAAGGAGTAAGTATCTTTTAATTTCATGGCTGCAATCACCATCGCAATACGTGAATCATGAACTTCCAGATGTTCAAGCTGGTTTTAGAAAAGGCAGAGGAACCAGAGATCAAATTGACAACATCCACTGGATCATGGAAAAAGCAAGAGAGTTCCAGAAAAACATCTATTTCTGCTTTATTGACTATGCCAAAGCCTTTGACTGTGTGGATCACAATAAACTGTGGAAAATTCTGAGAGAGATGGGAATACCAGACCACCTGACCTGCCTCTTGAGAAACCTGTATGCAGGTTAGGAAGCAACAGTTAGAACTGGACATGGAACAACACAGTGGCTCCAAATAGGAAAAGAAGTACATCAAGGCTGTATATTGTCACCCTGATTATTTAACTTAATGCAGAGTACATCATGAGAAACGCTGGACTGGAAGAAACACAAGCTGGAATCAAGATTGCTGAGAGAAATATCAATAACCTCAGACATGCAGATAACATCACCCTTATGGCAGAAAGTGAAGAGGAACTAAAAAGCCTCTTGAAGAAAATGAAAGAGGAGAGTGAAAAATTTGGCTTAAAGCTCAACATTCAGAAAACAAAGATCATGGCATCTGGTCCTATCACTTCATGGGAAATAGATGGGGAAAGAGTGGAAACAGTCAGACTTTATTTTTTGGCCTCCAAAATCACTGCAGATGGTGATGGATTCAGGAAAGTGTAAATTGCTCAGATTGGCTGTAAGATGGCAATTTTGAGAGTTTCAAGAAATGTGGCTGGGAAGATAACTAGGGGCTGGATCCAGAAATCCTTGTATGACTTATTAAGGAAGTGTCGATTAACAATTCCCTTTACAAACAGAAACAGTGAAAGACCTAGTCAAAAGTGAGGTGGCATCCCTTTAAAACATCCTGCTACTTTTCCTTCATTTTCCCCTTCCTATTTCCACCATTCAATCTTCTGGAAATATTACATACCCTTTGGTTATATGATATAAACTGTTAGATGTGGAGGATATAGAAAGTAAACACAATAGACAAATAACCATACAGTTATAATCCGTGTGATGAGTATCATTATGAGAGAAAATGTGGAGTTCTTTGGGAAGACAGAGAAGGTACAGTAAGGTACTCTGGTCTGTAGAGTTGGATAAGGTTTCTTTTACTCCAGTAAGAGGCCGTGTCTGAGCTGAGACCTGAAAAATTCTAGAATTTGCTCTGGCCAGAGACTTGTGATGGGGGAAGCATCGTAAGACATGGAAGAACGGGGAACAGGGGCACAGGCTGGAAAGAAGGAAGGAAGGAGATTGTACCTTCCAGACACTAAAAGAAATCTAGAGTGGCTGAAGCATTTTCTGAGAGAGGAGAGGTGGAGTTTGAGATGAGATTGGAAGGGAAGTTGGAGCTAGATCATAAAACCTTTAGAGGGCTAAAAATGAGAAAATCTCTGCCTCATTTGAGGGAGGAAGTCCATTTACACAGGGTGTATTATGCGAGGCAGTTTTGGTTACATCCCATTTCTGAGGATCTATCGCATTCATCTTAATTATCCTTCGAGCTTCTGGAGACTTTCTCAGTTACATTTCTCACACCCTATCTCATTCTGTCATCATTTTGCCAAGGGACTCTGAGCCAAGTCCTAGATAGGACACTAGGAATTCATATATGAATGAGATGTGTCCTGTTCAACAAGTCTTGTGCAAAAGACAGAGAAAGAGATCAGTGGTGATGACCTTGAATTCCATGATAGGAGATCTACTATTCTAAATTCTATAACATATATATTCTGTAGGGGATAGAGGAGGTGAGAGGGAGAACACTGAAGAAGAAAAAAGAAGGTAACTCAAGGTAGATGAGAGTTATAAGCAAATACTTCCAAGAATAAGTGATCTGCCTGAGCCCAAAGACTACAGTAGGAGTTAACCAGCCAAGTGACAGGCTGAGAGGAGCCCTAGAGGCAGAAGGAACAGGTATGAAGAGTCAGGAGGCACATGAAGGTGCGATGGACTCAGGAAAGTGTAAATTGGTCGGCTGGAAGGCGGTGTGTGTGTTCATGAGAGTTTCAAGAAATGTGGCTGGGAAGATAAACAGGGGCTGGATCCAGAAATCCTTGTATGACTTATTAAATAAGTGTCAATTAGCAATTTCCTTTTCAATGGAAACACTAAAAATCTCTGCAGATGGTGTCTGCAGCCATGAAATTAAAAGACGCTTGCTCCTTGGAAGAAAAGCTATGACAAACCTAGATAGCATATTAAAAAACAGACACATCACTTTGCTGACAAAGGTCTGTCTAGCCAAAGCTGTGGTTTTTCCAGTAGTCATGTATGGATGTGAGAGTTGGACCATAAAGAAGGCTGAGCGCTGAAGAATTGATGCTTTTAAACTGTGGTGTTGGAGGACTCTTGAGAGTACCTTGGACTGCAAGGAGATCAAACCAATCAATCCTAAAGGAAATCAACCCTGAATATTCATTAGAAGGACTGATGCTGAAGCCGAAGCTCCAATACTTTGAACACCTGATGGGAGTAGCCTATTCATTGGAAAAGACCCTGCTGCTGGGAAAGATAGAAGGCAGGAGGAGAAGGGGACAACAGAGGATGAGATAGTTGGATGGCATCCCCAACTCAGTGAACATGAGTTTGAGCAAACTCCGGGAGATGGTGAAGAACAGGGAAACCTGGCGTGCTGCAGTCCATAGGGTCCCAAAGAATCAGACATGACTTAGTGACTGAACAACAACAAAACAATTTCTTTAGTTTAATTCTGCAAAGGTAATGTTATCTCTGAGTTTGGGGATCATCTTTCTATGTCTGTTCTGAGATAGAAACCTTTAGCTGCTGCTACATGAATGAGGAGTCTAGCTCTAAGACTCACAGGAGAACAGCAAATTTAAAACCGCTCGGCAATCATTAGGTAACACAGCTCATTTACTAAACACAAGAGGTATTTCATAGAACTTGGAGTCCTTGTCAAGTGTGGGGCTCATGAAGACAGGCTGAAAATGACGCTGATCTGCTCATGTTCTGCACTGGGAGAATCTGGGAGCCCAAGTTATCCTGCGAGAGGCTGGAGTTCTGAGATGCAAATACAATGAGTTTATTGTCTGAAGCTCTGTGTTCTCCAAACATTCTGACTTGGCTTCTTGTTGCTGCAGTGGAAGCTTTGCTGTTGGGAGATTTTTTGTTTTTTGTTGTTGGTTCCCACTCCCTCTTCTCTCCCTGCCTAGAAACTCCTTGGATACCAGAGTATTACCTGGTGCCCTGAAGGGCAGGGGCTGTTGATTTGATCCTGATTTTTTTTTTTTCTTAGCCATTAAAAGTTGTTTTATTTTGCCAGCCAGCACAGTCAGGTCTCTTGTGTGTGTCTGTGTTTGAAAAACATGGTCTGTGAGTCCAGAGCACACCAGGATTATTTATTTATTTATTTATTTATTTTTAAATTTTTATTGAAGTATAGTTGGTTTACAATGTGTGTCAATTGCAAGTGTATAGCAAAGTGAATCAGTTATACAAACACATATATCCTCTCTTTTTTAGATTCTTTTCCCATAAAGGCCATCGAGTAGAGTCCCCTGTGTTATGCAGTAGGTCCTTATTAGTTATCTATATAGCAGTGTGTATATGTCAATCCCAATCTCCCAATTTATACCTTTCCCCATCTGCTTTTCCCCCAATGCCATAAGTTTGTTTTCTTTATCTGTGGCTCTATTTCTGTTTTGCAAATTTGTACCATTTTTAAAGAGGTTACTGTTCAATATTATGCAGAAAACACACGTGCAGAGCCAAGGAGGTGAAAGGGTTCTCAGAAGACCACGGGACTGGGAGTTCCTGAGAAGTGAAAGTTGATGAGAAGATGAGTCTTTCGCTCTGGATGTGTCTCGATATCTTCCCACTAGAGGAAAACCTCAGCACACGAGGCTTGCCTCCCATTTGCTGCCTTCCTGTTGATTTTGTTCCCTTGTAGTAACAGCTTTGTTCCATCTGTGAAAGGGGTAAAACTCTCCAGTTAAGCCTCATGTTGTGGTTTGATGCCCCTCTGATTCCCAGAGGTAAGAAAAAGGCAACCTGCCAGGCTGGGTCTGGTGAACCCTCACTCACACCCCACATTAGTGCCTCAGGTCTGGATATCAGACATCCAAGGCAGGCCTTCTTGGGCTAAAATCAAGGTGTTGACAGGGCTACATTCCTTCTGGAACTTCTAGGGAAGAATCTGATTCCTTGCCTTTTCTAGTTCAGAGGTGTCCTGTATTCCTTAGCTCATGGATCCTTCCTATTTCTTCAAAACCAGTAACTCCCAATCTCTCCACGTCTTGTTTTTCTAGTCACTGATTCTGACTTTTAATAGTATATAATTTAGAGTGCATATGTGTGTGGATAGATAGAAAGATAATAGAGATATTCGCATGGTACCCATGAAAGAGGGCAATTGTATTTACCTCCTGTCAGCTATGTATAAGAAATGTAGTCTAGTAATCACCAACTCAATGGACATGAGTTTGAGCAAACTCCAGGAGATTATGGAGGATAAGGAAGCCTGGTGTGATGCAGTCCATGGGGTCACAGAGTCAGACATGACTTATTGATTGAGCAAAGAAATGACTTGAGTGTCATTGATGTTGGTTGATTTTGTTAAATTCCTATTTTATATTTCTTTCATTTTCAAAAACTGCAATTTAAAGTTTACTATGACTACCTAGGGTAGATTATATTCTGGATATCAGGATCTAAACTTTCCATAAAGTTAGCTTTCTCCTGGCGTGAAATTGAACTGAGCTATTGTTATCATGGCTCCACCATGACACAAAGCATTAGTACTATCATCTGATCAATTTTAGGGGCTCAGTCTTGTCCTTAAAGTGTAGCAAGAAAACCATGATCCACATTGCCAAATCGGATGAGAACAAATTCACCGTTCTAATCTGAGTCATGAATAGTTCACCACTATTCACCTTATAGCTTTCCAACCTGTATCTAAATTCACTGGATTCTTTTCTCTCACACCAACCCTGAAGCCTAAACCCTACAGAACTTACCATGTGTTGGATTCTGGTTTCCTTTTTCAATGATTCTCCACAGTATTCTAAAGAATAAACGAGATAATGCATGTAAAGAACTAAGCACATGCTTAGTTTGCAATACACAGCATAAAATTTGCTATTTTATTGTGTCACTACCTTACAGTGGATTTGGGTAATATATGGATCTCTCTTAAACCCTGGTTATGACTCAAACTAGTTATGAGTGATATTCCCATCAATTGAGTTCTAAATTAGCTATTTTCTTATCCCCACCCTCTTCCTTACCCCAATTACCTATTTCATTGTGTCACTAGGATGCCAAGGACAGCTAACTCCTTCCTAGTTAGACTGTCAATCATGATGACTGAGTTTGAATCCAGTTTCTGCAGCTTATTAGCTGTGTGATCTCTTTGTAGTCCAAGGGACCCTGAAGAATCTTCTTCAGTCAATCCTAAAGGAAATCATCCCTGAATATTCACTGGAAGGACTGTTGCTGAAGCTCAAATACTTAGACTTGATGAGAAGAGCTGACTCACTGGAAAAGACCCCGATACTGGGAAAGACTGAAGGCAGGAGGAAAAGAGGGTGGCAGAGGATGAAATGGTTAGATAGCATTGTACTCAGTCTCTAAGTTGTGTCTGACTCTTTAGGACCCCATGGACGGTAGCTCACCAGGCTCCTCTGTCCATGGAATTTTCCAGGAAAGAATACTGGAGCAGGTTGCCATTTCATTCGCCAGGGGATCTTCCCAACCCTAGGACTGAACCCATGTCTCTTGCATCTCCTACACTGGCAGGCATATTCTTTACCATTGCACTACCTGGGAAGCTCTAGATAGTATCACCAACTCAGAAAACTTGAGTTTGAGCAAACTATGGGAGATAGTAGAGGACAGAGGAGCCTAGTGTGCTTCAGTCCATAGGGTCACAAAGAGTCAGATGCAACTTAGTGACTGAACAGCAACAAAGCTATGTGACCCTGGGCAAGTTACTTCTCTGGGTCTTAGCTTACTACTCTGTAGAGAGGGCATCTTATAGTGCTTGTCTCTTAAGTTTCCTGCAAAAATTCATTGGGTTAAAATGTGCAAAGCAATTTGCAAACTGTATGATTTAAGAGAGGGGCTCCCCTGATAGGTCAGTTGGTAAAGAATCTGCCTCTAATGCAGAAGACCCCGTTTGATTCCAGGGTCAGGAAGATTCACTGAAGAAGGGATAGGCTACCCACTCTGATATTCTTGGGCTCCCTAGTGGCTCAGCAGGTAAAGAATCTGCCTGCAAAGCAAATCACACTATGAGGGCATATTACTACTACCATGGATCTCCTTGCATTTAGTCCAGAGATCATCTGAAATTCCCCAAGAAAGGGAAAAAAAAAAAAATCACACAGTGACTTTCATGAAAGAAAAAAATAATCTCAGAGATGCATATCTGCCCACAATGCCATTATGCAAAGAACACTTAATTTTCTCATTGTCTTCAAATAAAATGGAATTCTGACCTTATCTTTGAGGAACAAAAGGCTCCTTAAAACCCCAAATTCCCTTCTCCCCCAGATAAAAGTGAGCAGAACTCTCAAAGGTGAATTTGAACATCTGCTTTTAGATAAACTTGGAAAGTAGCTTATTAATGATTAAAATAGACTATTTCCTGCCAAAAATATTATAGCACAGTTTCACCTAGGGTCCCTGATGACATGAAAAATGCACGTGAAATGTGGTAAATTTTCAGCAAATACAGCAGACTCTCAAATAGGATTTGTAATGGAAGTAATAAATTGTTAAATAAATATTAAAGATTAGAACATATTACATCAATCCCAATATAATAATTATATATTTTTAATATATTTTACATTTGTATGATTACCTTCATCACCTTCATTTGCTACTGAAGGAAAGTCTTCTATTATATTTTGCACCTGGGAGATCTCACTTACAATTATATGATTCCATAATACTAGCAACATGAGCAACCTTGATCAATATCATAGCACTGCTCCAAGGACAGGGGACCTGCATTTACATTTCACAGATGGTTTTTACAATATGATGAATAATGTACTTTGCTGCTTTCTCTCTCTGACTTTAACTTACACCTGAATAAGATGTGAAAGAATTTGGTACAATGAAAGGTTCTCCTGTATCAAAATGTTGGTACATTTCTCATTTAGCACAGTAATATAGTCGAGAAAAGAAGAGAAGCCAAAGGCAAAAGAGAAAGTGGAAGATATACCCAACTAAATGCAGAGTTCCAGAGAAAAGCAAGGAGAGATAAGAAAGCCTTCTTAAGTCAACAATGGAAAGGAATGGTGGAAAACAATAGAATGGGAAAGACTAGAGATCTCTTCAAGAAAATAGGAGATACCAAGGGATCATTTCATGCAAAGATGGGCAGAATAAAGGACAAGAGAGGTAAGGACCTAACAGAAGCAGATGAGACTAAAGAGAGGTGGCAAGAATACACCGAAGAACTATACAAAAAAGGTCTTAATGACCTGGATAACCACAATGGTGTGGTCACTCAGCTGGAGCCAGACATCCTGGACTGTGAAGTCAAGTGGGCCTTAGAAAACATTGTGCATGTGTCCTAAGTCACTTTAGTCATGTCTGACTGTGTGGCCCTATGGGCTGTAGCCTGCCAGGCTCCTCTGTCCATGGGATTCTCTAGGCAAGAATGCTGGAGTGGACTGCTGTGCCTACCTCTAGGGCATCTTCTCCACCCAGGGATCGAACCTGGATCTCTTACATCTACCTGCATTGGTAGGTGGGTTCTTTAACAGTAGTGTCACTGCGGAAGCCCTTAGAAAGCATTCCTATGAACAAAGCTAGTGGAAGTGATCAAATTCCAGCTGAGCTGTTTAAACTCCTAAAAGATGATGCTGTTAAAGTGTTGCACTCAATATGTCAGCAAATTTGGAAAACAGAGAAGTAGTCATAGGATTGAAAAAGGTCAGTTTTCATTCCAATCTTAAAGAAGGGCAATGCCAAAGAATGTTCAAATTACCACACAACTGCACTCACTTCACCTGATAGCAAGGTAATGATCAAAATCTTTCAAGCTAGGTTTCAGTAGTAGGTGAACTAAGAACTTCCAGATGTAAAAGTTGGATTTAGAAAAGGCAGAGGAACCAGAGATCAAATTGCCAACATGTACTGGATCATAGGGAAAAGAAAGAATTCTACAAAAACATCTACTTCTGCTTCACTGAATATGCTAAAGCCTTGAACTATGTAGGTCACAACAAACTGTGGAAAATTCTTAAAGAGGTGGGAATACCAGACCACCCTGACCTGTCTGCTGAGAAACCTGTGTGCAGATCAGGAAGCAACAGTTAGAACTTGACATGGTACAAAGGACTGGTTTAAAATTGGGAAAGGAGTACGTCAGGTTATATATGGTCACTGTGTATTTTTTAACTTATGTAGAGTACAGCATGTGAAATGCCAGGCTGGATGAATCACAAGCTGGAATCAAGATTGCTGGAAGAAATATGAGATACCTCAGATATGCAGATGATACCACTCTAATGGCAGAAAGTGAAGAGGAATTAAAGAGCCTCTTGATGAGGGTAAAAGAGGAGAGTGAAAAAGCTGGCTTAAAATTCAACACTCTAAACTTGCTTAAAGCTCAACACTCTAAAAACCAAAATGATGGCATCCCATGATGCTGGTCCCATTGGTCGGTCAGTCAGTTCAGTCGCACAGTCGTGTCCGACTCTTTGCAATCCAATGAATCACAGCACGCAAGGCCTCCCTGTCCATCACCAACTCCCAGAGTTCACTCAAACTCATGTCCATTGAGTGGGTGATGCCATCCAGCCATCTCATCCTCTGCCATCCGCTTCTCCTCCTGCCCTCAACCCTTCCAGTATCAGGGTCTTTTCCAGTGAGTCAGCTCTTCCCATGAGGTGGCCAAAGTATTGGAGTTTCAGCTTCAGCATCAGTCCTTCCAAAGAACACCCAGGACTGATCTCCTTTAGGATGGACTGGTTGGATCTCCTTGCAGTCTAAGGGACTCTCAAGAGTCTTCTCCAACAGCACAGTTCAAAAGCATCAATTCCTTGGTGCTCAGCTTTCTTCACAGTCCAACTCTCACATCTATACATGACCACTGGAAAAACCATAGCCTTCACTAGTCGGACCTTAGTCGGCAAAGTAATGTCTCTGCTTTTGAATATGCTATCTAGGTTGGTCATAACTTTCCTTCCAAGGAGTAAGCATCTTTTAATTTCATGGCTGCAGTCACCATCTGCAGTGATTTGGGAGCCCAAAAGATAAAGTCTGACACTGTTTTCACTGTTTCCCCATCTATTTCCCATGAAGTGATGGGACCAAATGCCATGATCTTCGTTTTCTGAATGTTGAGCTTTAAGCCAACTTTTCCACTCTCCTCTTTCATTTTCATCAAGAGACTTTTTAGTTCCTCTTCACTTTCTGCCATAAGTGTGGTGTCATCTGCATATCTGAGGTTATTGAAATTTCTTCCGGCAATCTTGATTCCAGCCTGTGCTTTTTCCAGCCCAGCATTTCTCATGATGTACTCTGCATAGAAGTTAAATAAGCAGGGTGATAATATACAGTCTTGATGTACTCCTTTTCCTATTTGGAACCAGTCTGTTTTTCCATGTCCCGTTCTAACTTTTGCTTCCTGACCTGCATACAGGTTTCATATGTCATGGCAAATAGATGAGGAAAAAGTAGAAACAGTGAAAGACTTTATTTTCTTGGGCTCTAAACTCACTGCAGATGGTGACTGCTGCCCCCCAAATTAAAAGCATTTGCTTCTGGAAGAAAAGTTATGACAAACCTAGACAGCCTATTAAAAAGCAGAAACATGACTTTGCTGACAAAGTTCTGTATAGTCAGAGTTAAGATTTTTCCAGTAGTCATGTACAGATGTGAGAGTTGGGCCATAAAAAAGGCTGAGTGTCAGAGAATTGATGCTTTCAAATTATGGTGCTGGAGAAGATTCTTGAGAGTCCCTTGGACTGCAAGGAGATCAAACCAGTCAATCCTAAAGGAAATCAACCCTGAATATTCATTGGAAGGACTGATGCTAAAGCTGAAGCTCCAATACTTTGGCCACCTGGTGCAAAGAGTTGACTCATGGGCAAAGACCCTGAAGCTGGGAAATATTGAGAGCAGGAGGAGAAGGGAGTGACAGAGGATGAGATGGTTGGATGGTATCACTGACTCAACTGACATGAATTTGAGCAAACTTTAGGAGATAGTGAAGGACAGGGAAGCCTGGTGTGCTGCACTCCATGGGATGTGAAGAATTGGACGCAACTAGGTGACTAAACAGAGAAGGTGATGGCACTCCACTCCAGTACTCTTGCCTGGAAAATCCCATGATGGAGGAGACTGGTGGTCTGCAGTCTGTGGGGTCATGAAGAGTTGGACATGACTGAAGCGACTTAACAGCAGCAGTAGCAGGTAACTGAACAACAACAATAAGGCCCTTATAAACTTTTAAAATTAAATCACAAGTATTAAACAAACAATATATATATTTTAAGACATTATTTCAAGGATGGGAAAGCTGGTTTGTTAGTAAATGCACAAAGGGATCCAGTTTTAAGTTCTGTGACAAGGTAAGCGTGAGAAAGTCATCTTACCCTGATTTTAGTAGAACTGGAGTTCTTCTCTACAGTGAAAATATCATTAAATTTGCCTTTAAATCTCAATTACCTAAATGTTTCTGAATTACCTGCAGTGACAATTATTTACATTTCACAATGTTTTTAATAATAAACTATATGAGAACAGCATGAACTATATGAGATTACATGAACTTCTACAAAAGAAATACAATGAGTTAAGGTTAGAGTCCCTTGGACTGCGACGAGATCCAAGCAGTCCATCCTAAAGGAGATCAGTCCTTGGTGTTCTTTGGAAGGAGTGATGTTGAAGCTGAAACTCCAATACTTCGGCCACCTGATGTGAAGAGCTGACTCATTGGAAAAGATCCTGATGCTGTTAAAGAATGAGAGCAGGAGGAGGGGATGACAGAGGCTGAGATTGTTGGATGGCATCACCAACTCGATGGACATGGGTTTGGGTGGACTCCAGGAGTTGGTGATGGACAGGAAGGCCTGGCGTACTGTGATTCACTTCATGGGGTTGCAAAGAGTTGGACACAACTGAGCTACTGAACTGAACTGAACTGAAGGTTATATTGCTCCATTACAAGATTTAAAGAAAGAAAGATCTCTATTATGGGCTGAAATGTGTCCTCCTCCTTCTTCATATGTGGAAGACCTAACTCCCAAAGTGACCGTATTTGTAGGGAGGCAATTAAAGTTAAATGAGGTCGCAAGGGTGGGACCCTAATCTAAAAGGACCGATGTCCTTACAAGAAAAGAAAAGGACACCAGAGACTTGCTCTCTCTCTGAAAAGAGAAGAGACCGTGTGAGGACATGGTGAAAAGGCTACATCCACAAGCCAAGAAGAAGGGCCTCACTAGAAACTAGCTCTAAAAACACCTTGATCTTGGACTTCTAACTTCCAGAATTGTGAGAAGATAAATTTCTGTTAAGTCACTCAGTCTGTGATATTCTGTTATGGCCGCCTGAGCAGACTAATGCAATGGCGTTCATTAATCATTCTCTAGGTGCTAATTATGCTGTCAAGAATCAGACCATATGCCAAGGGCTGGGACCCAGAGGTAAACTAGATATGGTCCCTCAGATTGGACAGGTCCCTAAAGTTTCTCTATTGTTCAGTGCAGGGATAGATTCATAGAGGGGATAATTTTGCTCAAGGTCTCAGAGCTAGTTAATAGCAAAGCTGGGTACAAACTGCATATCTCTTGATTAACTTCAGCCTTATATTAGGTACCAGACTCTTTTTATGGAGATAAATGGTAATTTCAGCTAAGAGAGAAAGTATTAGGAATTTCATTTTGGAAAATTTGAAAATATGCAGGCCAGGAATCAACAGTTAGAACTGGACATGGAACAACAGACTGGTTCCAAATAGGAAAAGGAGTACGTCAAGGCTGTATATTGTCACCCTGCTTATTTAACTTCTATTCAGAGTACATCATAAGAAACACTGGACTGGGAGAAACACAAGCTGGAATCAAGATTGCCGGAAGAAATATCAATGATCTCAGATATGCAGATGACACCACCCTTATGGCAGAAAGTGAAGAGGAACTAAAAAGCTTCTTGATGAAAGTAAAAGAGGAGAGTGAAAAAGTTGGCTTAAAGCTGAACATTCAGAAAACGAAGATCATGGCATCCGGTCCCATCACTCCATGGGAAATAGATGGATAAACAGTGGAAACAGTGTCAGACTTTATTTTAGCCGGCTCCAAAATCACTGCAGATGGTGATTGCAGCCATGAAATTACAAGACACTTACTCCTTGGAAGAAAAGTTATGACCAACTTAGATAGCACGTTCAAAAGCAGAGACATTACTTTGCCGACTAAGGTCCATCTAGTCAAGGCTATGGTTTTTCCAGTAGTCATGTATGGATATGAGAGTCGGACTGTGAAGAAGGCTGAGTACTGAGGAACTGATGCTTTTGAAGTGTGTGTTGGAGAAGACTCTTGAGAGTCCCTTAGACTGCAAGGAGATCCAACAAGTCCATCCTAAAGGAGATCAACCCTGGGATTTCTTTGGAAGGAATGATGCTAAAGCTGAAACTCCAGTACTTTGGCCACCTCATGTGAAGAGTTACTCATTGGAAAAGACTTTGATGCTGGGAGGGATTGGGGGCAGGAGAAGAAGGGGACGACCGAGGATGAGATGGCTGGATGGCATCAGACTCGATGGATGCGAGTCTGAGTGAACTTCGGGGGTTGATGATGGACAGGGAGGCCTGGCGTGCTGCGATTCATGGGGTTGCAAAGAGTCGGACATGACTGAGCGACTGAACTGAACCGAACCCAACTGAGAGAAAGGTCACTTGAATTGGAGACTGTTTCTTACAGTTTCCCATCTCTAGTTCTTGACCTTGGACCTCCCATGTGCACTCAAAGCTTGGTCATTTCTTTGTGACTTTGAATCAAGCAAAGGTTGGTTCCTCTCCATTAACTAACTGTGGCTTAAGCAACAAGGCCTGCTCTCTACTGAGGATAGAAGTGGAACCTTTCAGCCATGGCCCACACTGGATTTCCCTAGAATTTTCTGGAGGCAAAAGGCTACCACAGGAAGAAAACCATAGAATGCAACTGGAAACCGTCCACATTTCCTCATTCTTAGCTCCATCTCTGACAAGCTGTGGTCAAAGAGACCCAGACCACAAGGCTATGATGTAATTCTTGTTCTCCTGCCAAAATAGAAAGAAAATGATGAGGAAGAACAGTTTTATATGGGAAAAAAAAGCTTAAGGTAATGTGTTTTTTAAACTTGGGGAATGGCATTCTGAGACTAAGTTCTGTCAGAGTATACCAGATATAAGGATATTAAATGAAAACAGATAAAGGAAACTGAGTAAGTAACAAGGGTAAAAATAGCTTTAGTACTTGGTATTTTCTGTGGGCAATGGAAAAAAGAAAAAAAAAAAAAACCAATCTCTGTGTATTACCCTATCATTTATATTTTAGGTAAATTCCAGAGGAAAGGAATTGGGTCGGGAGTGAGACACTGCTATTATATATTGAACCTGACCTAGAGAGTTGGTATGGAATGGTTGCAGATTTAAGAAGAGATGACAATGTCAGAACAGCTGACCAATTTTGTTTTCTTAGAGTGGAGACTCACATGAGGCAACACTTGTTGAAGGAAACACACTCAGCTCTGTGAATTGTCCACTGAGACATAACCTGCGAGTCTTACTGATGCCTGTGCTCTCCTAGACATTTCCCAGTCTCCTTTGCACGAGAGTTGACCACGTGACTAATAACAGACTCAGAGTAAATGAGAAATAAACTTTTGTTTAAAAGAGTTGGACATGACTGAGCTACTGAGCAACAAGGCCTGCTGTCTACTGAGGATAGAACAACAAGGCCTGCTGTCTACTGAGGACAGAACAACAAGGCCTGCTATTTACTGAGGATAGAAGATTCACAAAGAGTCAGACATGACTGAGCAATTGAACAACAACAAGACTTCTAGATTATTAGTGCAGCTAAGGATGAGTGCCAGTGTACTAAATGCCTTCTCCTCATTTTGTTGCATTCAAAGTTGCGATATTGTTCAGATGTCACCTTCCCCATAAGGCTCAGGGAGGGTGATGTAATCCTTTGCTCCTTTTCTCTAAAGAAAATCCTTATTATCTTCTTATCATCCATTCCCTTTGCCAGTGATTGGTTTGGGGGTGGACATGGGACCAGGTTGTGAAGCTTTCTGGGAAATCCTTGTTTTTAAGAAAAAGTCACAGACTTTCCTCTTTCTGATTAGAGATGGAGAGCTGATGCAGTGATGCAATAAAGCAAGCTAAGGTGGTTTGGTTAAAAAAATACAGTAATTTAATTGTGTACGCAGTTGTGTAATGAAAAGAAATAGAGGAAAACGACAGAATGGGAAAGACTAGAGATCTCTTCAAGAAAATTAGAGACGCCAAGGGAACATTTCATGCAAAGATGGGCTCAATAAAGGACGGAAATGGTATGGACCTAACAGAAGCAGAAGATATTAGGAAGAGGTGGCGAGAATACAAAGAAGAACTGTACAAAAAGATCTTCACGACCCAGAAAATCACGATGGTGTGATCACTCACCTAGAGCCAGATATCCTGGAATGTCAACTCAAGTGGGCCTTAGAAAGCATCACTATGAACAAAGCTAGCGGAGGTGATGAAATTAGAGTTGAGCTCTTTCACATCCTGGAAGATGATGCTGTGAAAGTGCTGCACTCAATATGCCAACAAATTTAGAAAACTCAGCAGTGGCCACGGGACTGGAAAAGGTCAGATTTCATTCCAATCCCAAAGAAAGGCAATGACAAAGAATGCTCAAACTACTGCACAATTGTACTCATCTCACACACTAGTAAAGTGATGCTCAAAATTATCCAAGCCAGGCTTCAGCAGTGCTTGAACTGTGAACTTCCAGATGTTTGAGCTGGTTTTTGAAAAGGTAGAGGAATCAGAGATCAAATTGCCAACATGTGCTGGACCATGGAAAAAGCAAGAGAGTTTCAGAAAAACATCTATTTCTGCTTTATTGACTATGCCAAAGCCTTTGACTGTGTAGATCACAATAAACTGTGGAAAATTCTGAAAGAGATGGGAATACCAGACCATCTGACCTGCCTCTTGAGAAATCTATATGCAGGTTAGGAAGCAACAGTTAGAAGTGGACATGGAACAACAGACTGGTTCCAAATAGGAAAAGGAGTACGTCAAGGTTGTATATTGTCACCCTGCTTATTTAACTTATATGCAGAGTACATCATGAGAAACGCTGGGCTGGAGGAAGCACAAGCTGGAATCAAGATTGCCGGGAGAAATATCAATAACCTCAGGTATGTAGATGACACCACCCTTATGGCAGAAAGTGAAAAAGAACTAAAAAGCCTCTTGATGAAAATGAAAGAGGAGAGTGAAAAATTTGGCTTAAAGCTCAACATTCAGAAAACAAAGATCATGGCATCTGGTCCCATTCACTTCATGGGAAATAGATGTGGAAACAGTGGAAACAGTGTCAGACTTTATTTTTTTGGGCTCCAAAATCACTGCAGATGGTGACTGCAGCCATGAAATTAAAAGACGCTTACTCCTTGGAAGGAAAGTTATGACCAACCTAGATAGCGTATTCAAAAGCAGAGACATTATTTTGCCAACAAAGGTCCGTCTAGTCAAGGCTATGGTTTTTCCAGTGGTCATGTATGGATATGAGAGTCGGACTGTGAACAAAGCTGAGCACTGAAGAATTGATGCTTATGAACTGTGGTGTTGGAGAAGACTCTTGAGAGTCCCTTGGACTGCAAGGAGATCCAACCAGTCCATTCTGAAGGAGATCAGTCCTGGGTGTTCTTTGGAAGGACTGATGCTTAAGCTGAAACTCCAATACTTTGGCCACCTCATGCAAAAAGCTGACTCATTGGAAAAGACTCTGATGCTGTGAAGGATTGAGGGCAGGAGGAAAAGGGGATGACAGAGGATGAGATGGCTGGATGGCATCACCAACTCAACGGACATGAGTTTGGGTGAACTCTGGGAGAGGGTGATGGACAGGGAGGCCTGGCGTGCTGCAATTCATGGGTTTGCAAAGAGTCAGACATGACTGAGCGACTGAAATGAACTGAACTGAATTTAATTGTCTAGCTGAAATGATTACCATTCTTTGGAGCCCTGGAACTGAGGACAAGAGGAGAGGGGCAAGATGAGGCTCCAGGGCACTGCAGTGGGCAGGGGGCAGGACATGTAGAGAAATAGCCTCTCAGGAGGGCAATGGCCTATAGCCTCTCAGAATAGTAATGTCTGACCTCTGATTCAGCTGAAAATAAATATACTCAGAGCAGGTAAATACCCTCCATTCCTGCAAATCTCAAAAGCATGCCAGATGGGGAACATGACTTCAGAGTTGAATGTTTAAAAGAAAAGAGTAGGTCAGCTGACAGAGGAATCGATACAGAAGATGGGTACATACAGTCAATGGAATATTACTTAGTCAGAAAAAGGAATGAAACTGGGTCCTTTATAGTGATGTGGATGGACCTAGGGTCTATCATACAGAGTCAAGTAAGTCAGAAAGAGAAAAAAATGTATATTAATGCATATATATAGAATCTAGAAAAATGGTACTGCAGGGCAGGAATAGAGGCACAGACGTGGAGAATGGACATGTAGAAACAGGGTGGGGAAAGGAGGGTGGGAAGAATTGAGAGAGTATCATTGAAAAATATACGCTATCGTGTGTAGACTAGATGGCTAGTGGGAAGCTTCTGTATAACACACGGAGCTCAGCAAGGTGCTCGGTGATGACCTAGAGGGGTGGGTTGGGGTTGGGGTTGGTGTGAGAGGGAGGCTAAAGAGGGAAGGGATGTATGTATACATAATAGCTGATTGACACTGTTGTATAGAAAAAACTAACACATCACTGTAAAGCAATTATACTCCAATTTTTTTTTTAAATAGAAGAGAATAGAGAGAACTCTATAGAAAGGAAGAAGGAATCATGTGTTGCACCAGTGAGTTAGTTTGATATCTTGGCTTTGTCATTTACAGGTTTTATTTTATTCATCAGTTTACATCACCTCTCTGAGCTTCAGAGAAATTGCTGTCTTTGCACTTCTATTAATATACTCTTTAATTTTTTTTCAGTATGCTCTGTACCCTTGGGCTTCCCAGGTGGCGATAGTGGTAAAGAACCCACCTGCTAATTCAGGAGATGTGAAACACGCAGGCTTGATCCCTGGGTTGGGAAGATCCCTGGATTGGAAGATCCCCTGGAGGAGGGCATAGCAATCCATTCCATATTCTTACCTGTGGAATCCCGTGGACAGAGGAGCCTGGCAGGCTACAGTCCATGAGTCGCGAAGAGTTGGACACAACTGAAGTGACTTAGCACTCACACATGTACCGTGTAAACTTATGCCGTCTTGTCTAGGATTCAGAAGTTCTGCATTCTAGTATTCACTCAGCAGCATTTAGATGTTTGCATGAATGGTTTCGTTTGTAGAAGGAGAAAGATGCCATGGCCATACTCCATCAGCTTATCCGGAGGAACACATGTGATGCTTATTTTATAGACCCCGTTAAAACAGGGAAATAGACTCTTCACTATTGCACCCATTCAATCTGATGCCCCCCTGTTTTGCCTGATGATGTGCTGTGAGTTCTTTGATAAACAGCCGCTTTTCCCCATTATTTAGACAAAAAGTGACAAAGTCAACCCCCAATTCCCAGAAAACCCTGGACTGTTTTCACTTGACCTTGTATTTAGACTGGCTTTGAGACCTCAGGAGCTGAGAAACATCATTGTTGGAAACTCTGAACATGCCCCGTCACCCACACAGCTCTGCCCCTTCTGGATTTTCAGCCATCCACCCACCAGCCTCATCTGGCCGAGGCTTTGGTCGGTGTGGGAGAAGAGAGAGGAATCTGTTGGGCTGAGTCATGACCCCGGTGCTGCACATGGTACAAACTCAATTAAAGCCCCCTTGTCAGTGGCCCAAATCCATGACACAGTGGCCTTGAGGAAGGCGGATCCCTGGCTTCATTTCTCTTGGCAGCCCCCGTTCTCTAGGAAGGCAAGGGGCTGGGGTCCCTGTGGGTCATAAACGATGAATAAGGCACACAGACAAGGGGGGTAATTGCTTCCACTTCACCTCCGCTCCCTCCCCCAGAAGTGTTCTCTGGCCAAACCAAATCCAGAGCTCTCAGAAGATCCAGCCGACCCAGAGCCAAGAGTAACTCCCACCTTCCTGCCGCCACTTGCTGTCCCCATGGGCCTGTCCAGAAGATCTGGTCAGGAAGCTGAAAAACAGTTGACTGTGTGGTGACAAGCGTTGTAGGTTTGCTTTGTAAAAATATTCTGAGCAGGGAAATAAAGCTTTCAGCAGCTTATTTTTCCACCGCTCAGGGGAGCATCCACTTTCTGCTGCCATAAGCACTTCGGGTACCTTGAAGGTGGGGGGCAGGGTGCTGGAGGGAGAGGAGAACCCACTCAAGTCTTGGATGGGGATGATTTGGTGAAGGGGAGGAGTCTTGTTGGAGAAGCTGGCCCCCTCATATCTGGCTCTTAGGATTCAGAGGGACGTGATCCAGGCAAGGTAACATTTCTACACATGCTGGATATGAAAGGAAGTGTAATGCCAAGCTCCTGAGTTTTTTCCAAGGCCCTTCCGAATCATCTCTGTTTACTTAGCATCGCCCCTCCCAGGCATAATTAAGCCAAACAAACCTAAATGTTAGCAGTTGTCTGATCACATCATGATGCTTCATGAAGACTTACCTTCCCACACTCTATTCCTTATTTGGAAGGCCCTTTCTAGCCCTAGACCCTCACCACCATCCTCAACTCCCTAGCCACCAATTCGATCATCAAAATCCAGCCAGGAAGTTTGCTTTCCCCTTGAAATTTTCCCTGACTCCCTTCACAATTAATCACTCTATTTCCTAAGCAACAATCTTGCCATCATTGCCAGTATCACACGGTGGGGTGTTTCCTCACACGCGGAATTTGTGTTTCATTCATTTTGATGTTTTTGTAGCTTCGTACAGGATGTGGCAAGAGTAAGTACTGCCAAACAGGTTAACTGAACAAATTAAAATCTGACCTATTTCTGCCAAAGAGGAGAAAGGGAGAGAACTGCTGGTTTTCAAGAAGCTTGGGTAAATTCAAGACCCTGTGGGGCTAAGAGTTTGTGCCCACTTCTTTCCAAGTGGACATTTGTCCCAGTAAATCCCTCAGTTAGAAGTTGTCATAAATCACACTGTCAAGGCCTCTGAGAACATTTGAGTTGATGGAGAACCTAAGCATCTTTTTTTTTTTTTTTCCCTTCCAGCACTCCTTTGAGTTAAGATGCAATGATCATGTTTTTACAGGTGAGAAAACAGTTTTCACAGAGGAGGCAGGAGGCAAGGAGAGCAGAGCTGGGGCTCAATAGAGATTGCCTATTTCCAGGAATTTTCTCTTTCTACAAGTGACCAAAAACTACCGAGAACAGAAAAAAAGATGTATGCAGACCTCTTTCTGATAGATTATTAATATTATTTTTATTATTTTCAGAAAATGTAAAGCCCAGTTAAGATTTTGTTTGTCCAAGTTCAAGAGAATCACCTAGGGGTCTGGCAGAGGGCAGCAGAGAATATGATGTGTCCTCTCAGGGATCTCTAACTCAGACAGGCTTGACCACCCTCCTTAGTGTGATGGTGATGCTGGCACTGCCATCCACTGAGAAGCTCCGTCAGGATTGGGACCCAGTGGTCATGAGAGGTCAGGCTCTGTCTCTAAGGCTCAAATCCACGTTACTCAATCTTTCTGGGCCTCTGTTCCCCCATTTTTAAACTGATGGCTGCCATTAGACCTAACTCACAAGTTTTGTGAGTTATGCCATTGTTGTTTAGTTGCTAAGCCGTGTCTGACTCTTTTGCAACCCCGTGGACTGTAACCCACTAGGCTCCTCTGTCCATGGAATTTCCTAGGCAAGAATACTGGAGTGGGTTGCCATTTCCTTCTTCAGGGACCTTCCTGACCCAGGGATTGCATTCACATCTCCTGGTTGGCAGCTGGATTATTTACCACTGAGTCACCAGGGAACCCCTGGTTTCACCATTCTATGTATGTATAAACATTAAACATTTCCAATCAGTGTCACCTCTAAGTGCCAGGTATCCCCCTGAAACCATCAGATTCTTTATCTTTCATCCTAATACCAGCTCATTCAGGTATTATCTTTTCTGTTTTGGCTAGTAAATGCCTGGGGCTCAGAGATTCATATTTTACCTCCTGCATATTCTGGATTTTGAATCCCAAATTTTCTGAATTTCAAAATTCTATATGTATTGTCTCTGTTTTCTCTGAAACTTCTGGAAACAGTGCTCCTTTGAGACTCTGCCAGAGGGAATTCCGTGTCTTGGATAATCTATGAGGGTCCAGATAGTGAGCAGGACAGATTGGGAAGCCCTGACCTCTCTAACTTTCCAAGTCAAGGTCTGAAAGTTCTGTGCGGAGCATGGGTATATCTTAGATAAATACCCAGAGGCTTGGAGGGTAGAGGGAAACTATTTGGAGCCGGCAAGTCTAGTCCATTAACACATGCTTATGAGTCAATTTCGAAGCTGAAAGATCTTTCATAAGTGCCAAGTGATATTCAATTAGTCTGAGGACAGAGCTTGTCAGCTGAGTAGGAGATGCCCAAATGGACCTGTGTGCATGTGAATTATAGACACTGTAGACGCTTGGTCCTCCAGGTGTGAGGTAAGAATTCAGTAAATGGGTGCTCCTGGGAAGTGAGGCAGGAAGAAGCTGACCTTCTCCTTTGCATGGGTGCAGGGATCTGGTCTTACAGGAAAGCTTGCCATCAGTCTTTGACAGAGTCCCTTTGGGAGGGTCAAGGTCTAAGCAGGACCACCCATAGGGAATGAGTGTGCTGATGCCTATAGTCTGCTTTGGATCAGGCAAAGTGGGAGAAGTGTGGTTAGTGTTTAGCCAAAGGGTACAGCAGGGCCATACATGGGAGAAAAATGAACCCTGAGCTTAGAGACAATATACAACCTGTCAGGAAGTGGAACCCAGGGAAGGTCTGGAAAGTGGTTCAGGAGGGAGTGATTAATGGTGTGAGGGCCTGGCGGCTCTGAGTCTGCTGGACGCCCCCTGCTCAGTGTAGGATGGTCTATTCTCTGCAAAGCTCTTAGGAGGGTCAGGGAGTCAGCCTTCCCTCTTTGAACCTAAAATCTGCAGTGCCCCAGGTGGATCTCACTTTATAGCTTAGGAATGTTTGTTTTTCCTTGTTTGAAGGGTGATGGGTGAGGGAGAGCTTGTAGAGCAGAGTCTACTTTTGGAGGCAGAAATCTGAATTTAGGTCCATTCCCCAGTGAGCTCTCTGTGACTGTGAGCAAACAGGCCTTCTTTTCTTTTGCAATCAGTTGTTGATCTGGGAAATGAGGAATGGGCTCAAAATAGTCCTCAAGCTTTCTTCCAGTGTCAACTTTCCATAATTTACAGAACTGACTGTTCTCTTTTTTGTTGATTCTGTAGAACTCAAGGGTCTTTCTGAAATGTCCTGTCTATCAGTTCAGTAAATTTGGGAATATTTAGTGAGTAAGGCTGAGTTCAAAAGAACAGCCTGTTTTTTTAATCTGTTTTAGAGGTTCATTAAGTGTTATAAGACATCCTTTGGAGAGAAAATGATGCATACTTATACACTTATTTGTATGTATAATTTTTTCCTTTTGTTAGCTTAATTCTTTAAATGAAATTTATGACAGGGTATAAAGATAAGTTTTGCAACATGAATAATAATCCACACTTGTTTTAGAATATCACATTTTATTAATAATGATTTCACCTTGTATCTATGAAGAATGTTAAAGTTTAAAAAGCTCACTGCTTGCATAATCTTTACTCATCCTCAAAACCATGTGTGATCTAGGCTTTTTTCTTTTCATTAGTTTTTTGAAATAGCCTTATGCTTTTTCAATTATAAAATGAATAATATACAACAGGATACCGAGTTAAATATTTAACATTATTTTCTCCATCTGGTGAAAAAAGAGGCAGAAATTACCGTGATCATTCTTGAAAATATGATTCATTTTCTCAATTTAATTGGAGTATAATTAATTTACAGTGTTGTGTTAGTTTCTGGTGTACAGCAACGTGATTCAGTTATATATATATATATATATATATATATATATATATAGAGAGAGAGAGAGAGAGAGAGAGAATTATCTTAATGGATAAAGAAGAGGTGATAGCTTTGAAAGTGTCAGTCGCTCATTCTTGTCTGACTGTTTGTGACCCCACGGACTGTAGCTCACTAGGCTCCTCTATCTGAGGAATTCTCCAGACAAGAATCCTGGAGTGGATAGCCATTCCCTTCTCCAAGGGATCTTCCTGACCCAGGGATCAAGCCTGGGTCTCCCACATTGCACCCAGATTCTTTACCATCTGAGTCACCAGGGAAACGCAAAGAGTTGATCTATAGATAGATAGATAGATAGATATAGATAGATAGATAGAAAGATAGAAGTCTCTCTTTACATATATATATATATATGTATATGTATATACTATTCTAGGAGAGTTTGAATAGTAAGCTATGTAAATTAGGAGAGTTTCCAAGCTCCCCTAACCCTAAACTCCTCAACTCCTAGTTCATCTGCCCCACACACCTCTTCCCCCTTGGCAGCCACAAGTCTGTACTCTATGTCTGTGAGTTTCTTTCTGTTTCATAGGTATGTTCATTTGTGTTTTATCTTATTGTGTGTGTGTTCTGTTTTAGATTGTGCATATACGTGATATCATGTGGTACTTGACTTTCTCTGACTTACTTCAGTGAGCATAATAATCCCTAAGTCCATTCATGTTGCTGCATATGGCAGTATTTCATTCTTTTTATGACTAAAAATTCCATTGTATATCTATATCTATCTATGTATCTATCTATCTGTCTATAGATCAACTCTTCTTTGTGTTTCCCTGGTGACTCAGATGGTAAAGAATCTGGGTGCAATGTGGGAGACCCAGGCTTGATCCCTGGGTCAGGAAGATCCCTTGGAGAAGGGAATGGCTATCCACTCCAGGATTCTTGTCTGGAGAATTCCTCAGATAGAGGAGCCTAGTGAGCTACAGTCCATGGGGTCACAAAGAGTCAGACATGACTGAGCGACTGACACTTTCAAAGCTATCACCTCTTCTTTATCCATTAAGATAATTTTCTTTTGAGACAAGAATGTGGCTCCCTTCCCCAAATGAAAAGAGGAGTCTACCACCAGAGGCAACTGATACTCCTTGTTATACTCCCTCTGACTCTGTTTCTTCAAACATAGAATTGAGAGCAGTAACATGTTCCTCTCAAGATATTCATAAAGATTCAGTAATTACACACGGCATCTGGTCCCATCACTTCATGGGAAATAGATGGAGAAACAGTGGAAACAGTGTCAGACTTTATTTTGGGGGGCTCCAAAATCACTGCAGATGGTGACTGCAGCCATGAAATTAAAAATCGCTTACTCCTTGGAAGGAAAGTTATGACCAACCTAGATAGCATATTCAAAAGCAGAGACATTACTTTGCCAAATAAGGTCCGTCTAGTCAAGGCTATGGTTTTTCCTGTGGTCATGTATGGATGTGAGAGTTGGACTGTGAAGAAAGCTGAGTGCCTAAGAATTGATGCTTATGAACTGTGGTGTTGGAGAAGACTCTTGAGAGTCCCTTGGACTGCAAGGAGATCCAACCAGTACATTCTGAAGGAGATCAGCCCTGGGATTTCTTTGGAGGGAATGATGCTAAAACTGAAACTCCAGTACTTTGGCCACCTCATGTGAAGAGTTGACTCATTGGAAAAGACTCTGATGCTGGGAGGGATTGGGGGCAGGAGGAGAAGGGGACGACCAAGGATGAGATGGCTGGATGGCATCACTGACTTGATGGACTTGAGTCTGAGTGACTCCGGGAGATGGTGATGGACAGGGAGGCCTGGCGTGCTACAATTCATGGGGTCGCAAAGAGTCGGACATGACTGAGCAACTGAACTGAACTGAATTACACAAAAGTATGGTGCACTGGGGCTTCCCTGGTGGCTCAGAGGTTAAAGCATCTGCCTCCAATGTGGGAGACCTGGGTTTGATCCCTGGGTTGGGAAGATCCGCTGGAGAAGGAAATGGCAACCCACTCCAGTATTCTTGCCTGGAGAATCCCATGGATGGAGGAGCCTGGTAGGCTACAGTCCACGGGGTCACAAAGAGTCAGACACGACTGAGCAACTTCACATTTCAAACATTTCACGTTTCATGGTCCACTGGAGAAGGAAATGTCAAGCCACTTCAGTATTCTTGCCTTGAGAACCCTATGAACAGTATGAAAAGGCAAAATGATAGGATTCCAAAAGAGGAACTCCCCAGGTCATTAGGTGGCCAATATGCTACTGGAGATCAGTAGAGAAATAACTCCAGAAAGAATGAAGGGATGGAGCTAAAGCAAAAACAATACACAGTTGTGGATGTGACTGCTGATAGAAGCATGATCCGATGCTGTAAAGAGCAATATTGCATAGGAACCTGGAATGTCAGGTCCATGAATCAAGGCAAATTGGAAGTGGTCAAACAAGAGATGGCAAGGGTGAACGTCAACATTCTAGGAATCAGCAAACTAAAATGGACTGGAATGGGTGAATTTAACTCAGATGACCATTATATCTACTACTGCGGGCAGGAATCCCTCAGAAGAAATGGAGTAGCCATCATGGTCAACAAGAGAGTCCAAAACGCAGTACTTGGATGCAATCTCAAAAACGACAGAATGATCTCTGTTCATCTCCAAGGCAAACCATTCAATATCACAGTTATCCAAGTCTATGCCCCAACCAGTAATGCTGACGAAGCTGAAGTTGAACGGTTTTATGAAGACCTACAAGACCTTTTAGAACTAACACCCAAAAAAGATGTCCTTTTCATTATAGGGGACTGGAATGCTAAAATAGGAAGTCAAGAAACACCTGGAGTAACAGGCAAATTTGGCCTTGGAATGCGGAATGAAGCAGGGCAAAGACTAATAGAGTTTTGCCAAGAAAATGCACTGGTCATAGCAAACACCCTCTTCCAACAACACAAGAGAAGACTCTACACATGGACATCACCAGATGGTCAATACCGAAATCAGATTGATTATATTCTCTGCAGCAAAAGATGGAGAAGCTCTATACAGTCAACAAAAACAAGACCAGGAGCTGACTGTGGCTCAGATCATGAACTCCTTATTACCAAATTCAGACTTAAATTGAAGAAAGTAGGGAAAACCGCTAGACCCTTCAGGTATGACCTAAATCAAATCCCTTATGATTATACAGTGGAAGTGAGAAATAGATTTAAGGGACTAGATCTGATAGATAGAGTGTCTGATGAACTATGGAATGAGGTTCGTGACACTGTACAGGAGACAGGGATCAAGACCATCCCCATGGAAAAGTAATGCAAAAAAGGAAAATGGCTGTGTGGGGAGGCCTTACAAATAGCTGTGAAAAGAAGAGAGGTGAAAAGCAAAGGAGAAAAGGAAAGACATAAGCATCTGAATGCAGAGTTCCAAAGAATAGCAAGAAGAGATAAGAAAGCCTTCTTCAGCGATCAATGCAAAGAAATGGAGGAAAACAACGGAATGGGAAAGACTAGAGATCTCTTCAAGAAAATGAGAGATACCAAGGGAAGATTTCATGCAAAGATGGGCTCGATAAAGGACAGAAATGGTATGGACCTAACAGAAGCAGAAGATATTAAGAAGAGGTGGCAAGAATACATGGGAGAACTGTACAAAAAAGATCTTCACGACCCAGATAATCACAATGGTCTGATCACTCACCTAGAGCCAGACATCTTGGAATCTGAAGTCAAGTGAGCCTTAGAAAGCATCACTATGAACAAAGCTAGTGGAGGAAATGGAATTCCAGTTTAGCTGTTTCAAATCCTGAAAGATGATGCTGTGACAGTGCTGCACTCAATATGCCAGCAAATATGGAAAACTCAGCAGTGGCCACAGGACTGGAAAAGGTCAGTTTTCATTCCAATTCCAAAAAAAGGGAATGCAAAAGAATGCTCAAACTACTGCACAATTGCACTCATCTCACATGCTAGTAAAGTAATGCTCAAAATTCTCCAAGCCAGGCTTCAGCAATACATGAACCGTGAACTCCCTGATGTTCAAGCTGGTTTTAGAAAAGGCAGAGGAACCAGAGATCAAATTGACAACATCCTCTGGATCATGGAAAAAGCAAGAGAGTTCCAGAAAAACATCTATTTCTGCTTTATTGACTGTGCCAAAGCCTTTGACTGTGTGGATCACAATAAACTGTGGAAAATTCTGAAAGAGATGGGAATACCAGATCACCTAACCTGCCTCTTGAGAAATCTGTATGCAGGTCAGGAAGCAACAGTTAGAACTGGACATGGAACAACAGACTGGTTCCAAATAGGAAAAAAAGTACATCAAGGCTGTATATTGTCATCCTGCTTATTTAACTTCTATGCAGAGTACATCATGAGAAACGCTGGACTGGAAGAAACACAAGCTGGAATCAAGATTGCCAGGAGAAATCTCAATAACCTCAGATATGCAGATGACACCACCCTTATGGCAGAAAGTGAAGAGGAACTAAAAAGCCTCTTGATGAAAGTGAAAGAGGAGAGCGAAAAAGTTGGCTTAAAGCTCAACATTCAGCAAATGAGGATCACGGCATCTGGTCCCATCACTTCTTGTGAAATAGATGGGGAAACAGTGCATACTGTGTCAGACTTTATTTTGGGGGGCTCCAAAATCACTGCAGATGGTGACTGCAGCCATGAAGTTAAAAGACGCTTACTCCTTGGAAGAAAATTTATGACCATTCTAGATAGCATATTCAAAAGCAGAGACATTACTTTGCTGACTAAGGTCCATCTAGTCAAGCCTATTGTCATTTATGGATGTGAGAGCTGGACTGTGAAGAAGGCTGAGCACCGAAGAATTGATGCTTTTGAACTGTGGTGTTGGAGAAGACTCTTGAGAGTCCGTTGGACTGCAAGGGAGATCCAACCAGTCCATTCTGAAGATCAGCCCTGGGATTTCTTTGGAAGGACTGATGCTGAAGCTGAAACTCCAGTACTTTGGCCACCTCACGTGAAATGTTGACTCATTGGAAAAGACTCTGATGCTGGGAGGGATTGGGGGCAGGAGGAGAAGGGGACAACAGAGGATGAGATGGCTGGATGGCATCACTAACTTGATGGATGTGAATCTGAGTGAACTCCGGGAGTTGGTGATGGACAGGAAGGCTGGCGTGCTGCGATTCACAAGGTCGCAAAGAGTCGGACACGACTGAGCGACTGAACTGAACTGAAGGAGACTAACATCATAGAGAGAAATAGAAGAACTTAACATGAAACAGTTTGAATATATTCTGATAAAAGATTTGATGGAAATCATAGGATGCTATGGAGACAAAGACAAAACGTCCTTACCCTAATGGTTAGAATGGCTGGGATTAACAAAGTCTTCTCACAGGAGGAACTTAAAGAGTTTAAGAATTACAGAATGAAGATATGGTGTGTATGTGAGTGTGTGTGTGAGAGAGAAAGAATGGGAATAAAGGCACTCAACAAAAGGAAGTCACGAGTGAAGGAATGAAAGTGAAGGGTACATACTAAGAGAATAGCGATTTGGTAGTGCAGGAGATGTAAGGTGATCATTGGGGTAATAGCAGAAATAATGAAGTCGGTTATGAAAGGCTGGTCAAAGTTTGAGGTCTTCATTCTTTGGGAGCCATTGAAAGGTGTCATATAGGGCAGTAAGAAAATCAGATGAATGCTTCAGTGCTTTACAAAATGTCCCTTGGCTTCAGCATGGAGCATGGATAGAGTGGACAAACCAGAGGCAGAGATACTATTTAGGAGGCTATTGCAGTAGTTCAGGTGAAGTGGAGGTGGTTGAGTTGGAAAAGTGTATTAGGGAATGGAAAGGGAATCTATTTAGTCAATGTTAATTGCTAAAATCAGCAAGAGTGGGGATTTTTTCATGTGGAGGATGAAAAAGAGTGATGATAACTCCCAAGCTCGTGATTTGAGCTCTGGGGCTTGGTGGGACGGTTCCTTGAGAAGGGAAGAGTAGAGAAGGTGGAGATGAAGAGTTTAGAGAGAAGAAGAGAGATTCTACTCTGGGAATTCTGGGCTGAAGCCTATGCTCTGGCTTCTGACAATCTTTGCCGTTGTCTATGGGCAAATCGTGATCCTTCTTTAGCTTTAGCTTCTCCAGTTCTATCATGATGGTACAAGACTCAAGACTGGTTCCCAAATATGCGTCTGTAGTCTCATAATTCTGACTTAGTATGTCTGTTGTGTACTCCCGGAATCAGGATTTTTGAAAGTTTCCCCTGATGATGTTGCTATTTGTTTGGAGGTCCAAGTGGTATTCTAATTGGTTTGGATGCTTGTGGATCACGAGATCCCTCAGGATACCATCTCAGTGCCCTTTTCCCCTAGTTCTCTCTCTGTCCTGCTGACTCTGCAGAGGCAAGCGGGCATCTGTGTGGCTCCACAGTCACTGCCACAGCCTGCCAGTAACCACAGCTTGTCTCACTTCCACCCCCGCCCCCCCCCCCACCCTCCACCACCTCCGCCCCGCAGGTTGGTCAGGGGGACAAAGCCAAGATGATTGCCCTTCGTACAAAGTGAAGCAACTCCCTGCCATGTTTTTTTAAGGATATATGGTTAGTCTCCTACTGGGGTAATCTGTAAAAATTGCTCCTGTGGTTCATTTGGAATGAAGGGTTGGTTATTTTTTTTTTCCAAGTGTGGTAGTCAGTGCAGAAAAAAGAAACCAACCAACTTCTTTAAAATCAAGGTTTTGAAGAGAAAGCACATTTAGACATTGAGTTTTATTCTTCCAGCTATGCTCAGAGAGTACATGGCCTACCTACCCTTTTGATGTTTTCACAGATCCCACTTCCTGCTATAGATGAGCTCAGCAGACTCTGCATGTAGACATGAGGAAAAACCATTCAACACACCTGAGAAATTCATTGAGGCCTGGCCATCAATGAGAGGCTTTAGGTGTTACTTCTAGCAACTTGCAAACAACTTTAATTGCACTGAGATCTCCAGGCTGGACCAAGAAGGGGATTCCCTCACAACACACATGAAAGCATTTGGCTGGAATGAGACAGTACAAGTCTTTCCCTCACTGCAATGCTGGGATCAATTGTTGGCCCCCTAAACCAAAAGGGATGTGGGAATCTGGTGAGAACTTCAAAGGTTTGGAATATAAGACATAAACGTGCAAAGATGAAAAGCAGCAGGCTTTCTCAGCCTGGTGGCACTCTAGAATGGTTTAGTTATAACCTCCCTGTATAAAGAGGGTTCTCCAGTGAGGTAAAGCCGCTCCTGGATCCCAGGCTATTCTATAGGAGAGACCACATCTTATTTACTTTTTTATTCTTTCCATGGTTTCCAAAGCTCTGAATGAAATAGTGGCTGAAGAAGCTGATTCAGCAATTGTATCCCCAGATCTCCCTATGGAGCTTAACTTTGGGGCCCTGAATTCCAGTGACACCAATTGCTAACTGTGTAACTTTGGATAAGACACTTGAACTCTGTGTGTTGTAATTTTCTTACCTATAAAATGAAGTTAAAACATTGACCATGTAGTGAAATTTTGAGGATTAAGAGAGAGCATGTGTGTCTAAGGGCTTCCCTAAGCGTGGCTCAATGGTAAAAAGTCTGCCTGCAAGGCAGGAGACACAGGAGACGCGGGTTTGATCCCTGGATCAGGAAGATCCCCTGGAGGAGGTCATGGGAACCCACTCCAGTATTCCTGCTGGGAGAATTCCAAGGACAGAGGAGCCTGGTGCACTGTGGTCCATGGGATCACAAAGAATTGGACAAGACTGTAATGACTGAGCTGGGAGGCAGGCAGGCATGTGTATCTAAAATACCTACTATAAAATCTGGGAAATTTATTTAATGTTTGTTGAGTGAAGGACTACATTAAAGCAATGGAGAGAATTCAGACTGGCTACAGAAGAAAGGTAAGTAGAATGACTTGAAGTACTTGTTTTCCTCAGACAGTGCAGGCTTAATTAAGTAGGTTGAACATATGAGCAAATAGACCCCCGATTGAAGGGCAAGGTGACCGCCCTCAAGCCTTGGGAGAACCTTAACTTCCTGGCTTGTGGCCACTTCGTATTGTGGTTGTGCACCATAGTGTGTGTGTGCAGTGTGTGTGTGCAGCGTGCATGTGTGCACACATGTGAGTGCATACAGGCATGTGATGTCTACTGTCTACTAGTGTGAAGTGAAAGTCACTCAGTCATGTCCGACTCTTTGTGATCCCATGGCCTGTACAGTCCACGAAATTCTCCAGGCCAGAATACTGGAGTGGGTAGCCTTTCCCTTCTCCAGGGGATCTTCCCAATCCAGAGATTGAACCCAGGTCTCACATATTGCAGGTGAAATTTTTACCAGCTGAGCCACAATAAGAATGAGTATAAATGAGTAAACACATCACTGAATGAATAAATACTCTTAAGGTCATTAAATGCCTAATTATTTTTGCTATAGCATCTAGTGGGTGATTAAAACTGATGCAACATACAGATTGTCTCTTTTGAAAGTTGGTATTGGAGGGATAGAGGAGGGCCAAAAACAACCATATTCAAACACATACCTATAAATATAATAATATCCAATGGCTTTATATGATTCAAATTCTCTGTTCAAACAGTTACCATGTTTTTCCCCCAAATTAACATCAGTTCAGTTCAGTTCAGTCACTTAGTCGTGTCCGACTCTTTGTGACCCCATGGACTGCAGCATACCAGGCTTCCCTACCAGCTTGATGTATTTTGAGCTTTCTGGAAACTTCAGTTCAGTTCAGTTCATTCGCTTAGTCATGTCTGACTCTTTGCAACCCCGCGGACTGCAGCACTCCAGGCTTCCCTGTCCATCACCAACTCCTGGATCTTATTCACACTCGTGTCCACTGGGTCGGGGATACCATCCAACCATCTCATCCTCTTTCATCCCCTTCTCTTCCCACCTTCAATCATTCCATCTAACCCATCTCTGCACTCCCCTCTCTCCTGGAAACCAGAAACACCCTGGGTTTCAATACATGTTACAGGAGAGCCAAGAGTGATTTGGTTTCTTCTATAATCTGAGAATAGGATCAAAAACAAACAAACAGAAACTACTCTCTCCCTCCTACTGTTTACATTCTTGTGGCAAAGTCAGATTTTGTCTTGGAAGCCTTTCCCAACTATAGTTGTGATAATGTATTCACCACACAATTGATTTATTTAAAAAGAATAGAACATTATAGGTAAAAGTGAAGCTCCTTACTTGTCTCCCTGCAAGGCAATCACCAGCATGAATTTTGTCACTCCTGTTTTCCATGTTTATTGTGAAATGTATCATGTATCCATAAATGATACATGCAGTTGCTGTTTCTTCTTAAAAAAAAAAAAACTTTTTACATAATGATTTCATACAATTTTTTTAAACAAACTTGCTTTCCCACACTTCTATTCAGTATTGCATTTTTGAGATCCATTCATGTCTTTTTATAATATATAAATTTATTTATTTTAATTGGAGGTTAATTACTTTACAATATTGTATTGGTTTTGCCATACATCAACATGAATCCGCCACAGGTATACATGTGTTCCCCATCCTGAACCCCGCCTCCCTCCTCCCTCCCCATACCATCCCTCTGGGTCATCCCAGTGCACCAGCCCCAAGCATCCAGTATCATGCATTGAACCTGGACTGGTGATTCGTTTCATATATGATATTATACAAGTTTCAATGCCATTCTCCCAAATCATCCCACCCTCTCCCTCTCCACAGAGTCCAAAAGACTGTTCTATACATCTGTGTCTCTTTTGCTGTCTCGCATACAGGGTTATCATTACCATCTTTCTAAATTCCATATATATGCATTAGTATACTGTATTGGTGTTTTTCTTTCTGGCTTATTTCACTCTGTATAATAGGCTCCAGTTTCCTCCACCTCATTAGAACTGATTCAAAAGTATTCTTTTTAATGGCTGAGTAATATAGACAATAGGTCTCAGTAATTTAACTCATTTACTTTTTTATCATTAGAGAACATTGTACGAATATACCCATTTAATTGCCTATTTCCTGTTGAAAGAGAAAAAGATTGTTATAATTTTTCTCCATTGAAAACAAGCAATGTTACCATGAACATCCAGGATACCCTGATACATGTAAAAATGGTTTCTCTGAAGTAGAATTGTGAAGTTATTGTGTATGCACATTTGAAATGTCATTATCCTCAGCCAATTTCTCTCCAAAGTGACTGTACTAATTTACACTCCCCCCAGCAGGTTATGCGAGCTCTGCTTTCTGGAGTCTTTACCTAAAGTTGGTGTTGACAGATTTTTTCATGTCTGTCAAATTATCTGGTGCGAAATGGTGTTTCACTCTTTGTTTTAGTTTGTATTTCCTTTGCGAGGATCATCATCTTTTCATACATTTACCAACTCCTCTGAATTGTCTATTTTCATCATTTGCCCACTTTTAAAGTTATATTTGTTTAAATTGACATATAATTTCTCTACCTATTCAAGATTCTAATTCATGTTTTTTAAAAAATTTTTATTTTTACTTTATTTTACTTTACAATACTGTATTGGTTTTGCCATACATTGACATGAATCCACCACGGGTGGACATGAGTTCCCAATCCTGAACCCCCCTCCACCTCCCACCCCATATCATCTCTCTGGATCATCCCCGTGCACATGTTGATTTTATATATTACAGATATCCTTTCCACATGTGCTGTTTTTTTCCTTTAGTGTGTTTTGTAGAAGAGAAAATTTAAATTTTGAGGTTCTCGGTTTTATCAGTGCTTTCCTATAAACTACTGATTTGAGAGTTATCTAAGAAGTCTGGTTGTTCTATCCTACTCAAAAATGACCACTCTTGATTCTCTTCTAATTAATTTGTTTTCTCATTTATAATTTTATTTCATTATTTTCATGTGAGATGCATGTTTTAAATGGAAAGTCTTGCCAGTCATTGTTTTTTTTCCTTTCACTGATTTTTAATGCTACCTCTATCCATGCCTGTTTCTCACATGTATTGAGCTTATTTAAGGGCTTCAGATTCTGTTCCATTCATCTGATTTTCCTCCCCCTGTTCCAATGTCACTGTTTTCATTTCACAAGTTGAAAATATAACGTCTTAATAGAGACATAGCTAAAAGCTACCTCCTCTAGAATTCTTGCCTGGGAAATCCCATGGACAGGGCTGCCCAGCAGGCTACAGTCCGTGAGGTCACAAAGAAGTCAGACATGACTTAGCAACTAACAGCAGCACCAATGCAGAGCTGTAAAGGAAAGATCTTGTTGAGATGTTGTTTGAAATCTCTTTGAATATATTAAAGATTTGGATCAAATGAATAGGTTTCTAAATTTTAACATCTCTATCCATGGAAGTGGCATGGTTCTCCATATATATTGTTGTTTTTTATTTTTGATAAGAACATTTTATAATGTTCTCCTCAAGATTTTACTTCAATTATTTATAGACAATTTTGATTTTTTATTATATTACTTAGTTACTGATATGATACACTTCTGTGTCTTATTCAACCATTCTGAAACTCCATGGCTGCTCCATTAGTCTGTTTATGGCCTTTCTTGAACTATGTTGATAATCTTATAATCACTAAATACATAATTACAACTTCGAATTCTTATTCCTCATTTGTTTCTCTTGTCTTATTTCATTGTTAAGACATGCAGTTGACCAGTAATCGTGCCTGATGGGGACTACACTCTTATCTTTTCATGACTTTAATAGAAAGGCTTCTCAATTTCAGCATTAAGTTTTATATTTGCAGGATTTTTATAGCTACCTATTATTAGAGTACGGAATTTCCCTGCAGTTGATAATTTGCTAAAAATTTTGTCTTAAATAAATGTTGAATTTTATGGCAAATTTTATGTATCTGTTGAGACATCTGTTTTCTCTTTTCAATCACTCACATGTTGAATAATAAAACCTTGATAGATTTTTTTTTTCCCTTGGTGACACATATCCGTCTTTCTGTGACAAATTCTAGTAGATAACAGTGCTTCTTGGTTAGGCTTAGAACAGTGCTAGGTACAAAAAAGATCTTTGTGACCCAGATAATCACAATGGTGTGATCACTCACCTAGAGCCAGACATCCTGGAATGTGAAGTCAAGTGGGCCTTAGGAAGCATCATTACGAACAAAGCTAGTGGAGGTGATGGAATTCCAGTTGAGCTATTTCAAATCCTGAAAGATGATGTTGTGAAAATGCTGCACCAGCAAATTTGGAAAACTCAGCAGTGGCCACAGGACTGGAAAAGGTCAGATTTCATTCCAATCCCAAAGAAAGGCAATGCCAAAGAATGTTCAAACTACCACACAGTTTCACTCATCTCACACGCTAGTAAAGTGATGCTTAAAATTCTCCAAGCCAGGCTTCAGCAACACGTGAACCATGAATTTCCAGATGTTCAAGCTGGTTTTAGAAAAGGCAGAGGAACCAGAGATCAAACTGCCAACATCCGCTGGATCATTGCACAAGCAAGAGTGTCCCAGAAAAATGTCTATTTTTGCTTTATTGACTATGCCAAAGTCTTTGTGTGGATCACAATAAACTTTGAGAACTCTGAAAGAGATGGGAATACCAGACCATCTGACCTGCCTCTTGAGAAACCTGTATGCAGGTCAGGAAGCAACAGTTAGAACTGGACATGGAACAACAGACTGGTTCCAAATAGGAAAAGGAGTACGTCAAGGCTGTACATTGTCACCCTGCTTATTTAACTTCTATGCAGAGTACATCATGAGAAACGCTGGGCTGGAGGAAGCACAAGCTGGAATCAAGATTGCTGGGAAAAATATCAATAACCTCAGATATGCAGATGACACCGCCCTTATGGCAGAAAGTGAAGAAAAACTAAAGAGCTTCTTGATGAAAGTGAAAGTGGAGAGTGAAAAATTTGGCTTAAAGCTCAACATTCAGAAAACTAAGATCACAGCATCTGGTCCCATCAATTCATGGCAAATATATGGGGAAACAGTGGCTTACTTTATTTTTCTGGGCTCCAAAATCACTGCAGATGGTGATTGTAGCCATGAAATTAAAAGACGCTTACTCCTTGGAAGGAAAGTTATGACCAACCTAGACAGCATATTCAAAAGCAGAGACATTACTTTGTCAACAAAGTCTGTCTAGTCAAGGCTATAGTTTTTCCAGTGGTCATGTATGGATGTGAGAGTTGGACTATAAAGGAAGCTGAGTGCCTAAGAATTGATGCTTTTGAACTGTGGTGTTGGAGAAGACTCTTGAGAGTCCCTTGGACTGCAAGGAGATCCAACAAGTGCATCCTAAAGGAGATCAATCCTGGGTGTTCATTGGAATGACTGAGGTTGAAGCTGAAACTCCAATACTTTGGCCACCTGATGCGAAGAGCTGACTCATTTGAAAAGAGTCTGATGCTGGGAAAGATTGAGCGCAGGGGTAGAAGGGGATGACAGAGGATGAAATGGTTAGATGGCATCACCGACTCGATGGACACGTGTTTGGGTAAACTCCAGGAGTTAGTGATGGACAGGGAGGCCTGGTGTGCTGCGGTTCATAGGGTTGCAAAGAGTCAGACACGACTGAGCGACTGAACTGAACTGAGGTTTAATATGCTAGTATTTTGCTTAGGATGTTTAAAATTAAGATGTTTGCAACCTGTACACTTTTTTGTATTTAAATTTTTAATAGAGACTTGTGTCTAGTGTCACTATTTTTTTCTGGTATTTTAATTTCAATCTGTATAACTCCTCTATACTAAACTTTTCCACTTACTATTTTCTCCATACCTGTTAGAAATAAAAGCCACATTCTATTTGGTCTGCAATCTAGCTATGTTACCTAAATGTGCATTTTTTAAAATGTAAGACAAATTGCTATTTTTTAATAGCCATTTGCTATTTCACGTGTGCTCTCACAGTAGTTAAGTGGGATTCTTAAGTAGAGAAAAATCTAGATACTCTTCATTTAGTCTAATCATCCTAGCAATGGTTAATAGTGAAATTCTCAGATAAATCACAGAAATATCTCAACTACCTACCTTCCACAAAACAGTTTTTTAATAAGTATTAATTAAATTGGTAACTTCCTATATGCTGGGCTCTGTGCTTGGGACTTTATATGCATGATATTACATAAAATTTACAAAAAATCTTATGGGATACATAGGGTTATTCTCAGTTTAGAGATACTAAAACTTGAGTTTGTGGGGTTAAATAATTTGCTTAAGTTGCATAATGCTATCCATGGCAACTCCATTACCAGCACATAACAGAGCTCAACCTGTTGACTGTAAACAATACACAATATAAAGCTGAGAATTATGCTTTTATTCAGCAGACTTGCTGAGGACTTAAGTCTGGGAGACAGCCTCTCAGATAGTTCTCAGTGTCTGTTCCAACAAGGTAAGGAAGGAACTGGGATGTATAGGAATTCAAACAAACCAACAAAACTCAAGAAGTTGAACATCACAGAATTACTCCTAATTAAAGAAAACCAGACATCTCAAGTTAATGAATTTAATGTTTTTGTGTGTGTGTGTTTGGGAAGATACAACAGTCTGCTCATTAAACCATTCCTTCGATTTGCACCATTACTATCCTAGGTCAGTATTCTCTTTTTCTCTATCCTGAATCCTCTCAGTTTGCACAATATGTGGATGGGGGTGAGTGGCTGCCTTGCTGATACAGCATCCTTTGGTTATGATACAGCACCAACATTTTTCATCCATAAACCCAACACTGTCTCTTGGTTAATGTACTCTTTTTATATTAGTCCCCTGATTAAATGATAAGAATTCTGTTCCGGGGCATACGTATTTTGTTTGTTTGCTTTGTTTTGCCTTATGTATATATTATTTTCCTTTGTTACTTTTTACACTACATCAAAGAAATACCTACTCATGCTGTGACATCTTTCTTCTGTTTTCCTGCCGTTATGTTCAGTTTCCTCATTTCTAGTTATTCTGGTTAATGCTTAATGATTTTTTTTAACTTTTTGCTAAACAACAAGAAACCAGCAAAGAATTAAAAAAGAAAAGGAGTTTTCCTATACTGGGCTATCGTGTCTTCAAGGTGGAAAGCTGATGTTGGATTCTCGGATACCCTGGAATCCTGAGTGGTGGCTGAAGTTGAAAGCAGGTCAAAGGTTCATGAACTATTTTGAATGTTTCTCTACCCTGGGCCTCTCTGACAGGCAACATGCCTCAACTTTGTCAATGGTTAAGGGCTTATTTGAATAGCCAGGCATAGCACAGAACATGAAGATGAAGCTGCTTGCCCAGTGGTGAATGTTTTCCTGTTTTTATAACCTACTTGCTGTCAATTCTGTCTTTTCCTTTATGATGTTTAATTGAAATCACAGCCTAATGAGGTCTGGCCAGTATCTTTCCTTCAGCTTAAGACTTGATGTTACTGCCAATATATCTGAATAAGAAGAGAACAATTTCTGGAGAAATGGAAAACTTCAACAGCTATTAAAGGCCACTAGAAAGGAATTGTTTATATGATGCGTTTTCCTCCCTTACATTTTAACAGATTAATTTGTTACTAATCTGGTGTTTCTCTCAACAATGATGATTTTTATTTAATTAGTCTTGGAATATCCCTGGAACTCAGGTCCAACCAGTGAATCTAGATTTTTCATTGGTTGAAGTTCAGCATCAGTGATCTCACTTGAATTAGCTCCTGGTAGTAGGCTTGGAAATTTTCAAGTTTATGATTTTGTGCTAGTCACTCAGTAATGTCCAGCTCCTTGCGACCCCATGGACTGTAGCCCACCAGGCTCCTCTGTACATTTCCTCTTTCTTTTCAGCCCAGTTCAGATGCCGTGTCCCAACAAGTTTTCCTTTAGTTCCCAAATTGCAATATGTCCATTACCTGCACATTTAAAGAGCTTGTATTTGAGCCATTTTATATGCCCCAGGCAATGAGATGCAATGTGGTAGAGGAGAGGTTATGAGTATTGGAGCAGGACAGGAATATGTTTGCATCCTGGGATGAGTATTTACCAGCTGGGTGATCGTGACATCTTAATATTTCATTTTCCTGTGATGATAATATGCAAAATAAAATAATATGCTGATTATAATACCTGCCTCATCTGGTTGTTGAGAGAATTTAATGAGGTCACATATGTATAGACATGACACAAAGAAGAGGTAATAACCATGATTTCCCATTTCTTTGTATTTATCTCCACCATCACCAGTACATATAAAGAACAGCACTTGTAAAAAGATTAGTCTATTTTTCCATGACATTAACCTTGCAAGTTAAGGGATTTTCATCAGGGTAATATGTCTCATCAAGTGGCATGACTTTTTTGGAACATATAGTCAACCCCATAAGCTTTATTTGAGATAACCTCATCAAAGTGTTTTGTTGTTGTTGTTGTTGTTTCATGTAGTGACTTGATTCTTGAAAGTTACTTAGTGTTATTTTATTTTATTGGAATATAATTGCTTTATAATGTTGTGTTTCGTTTCTGCTGTACAAGGAAGTGAATCAGTTGTATGGATCCATAGACCCCCCCTCCCTCGCAGACCTCCCTCCCACCCCAGAGCCCCATCTCACTGCTTTAGGTCACCACAGAGCACTGAGCTGAGCTCCCTGTGCTACACGGCAAGTTCCCACAAGCTATCTGTCTGTTGTTACTTTTTAAGATTCAATCCAAATCCTCTTTTATATCCATCTGGGGAACGTACTGAGTCATGTGGTTAATCTTTTCTCTTTTGTAAAGTAGCCTTCTGGAAAGTAAATAATCTTTTGTAATTTATCATACTTATATTCCAATACCAGTACATCTTGCAGAGGTGCCCAATCCATGTACATCAGCTATTCTGTCTTTACATTTTAATGAAGTAGTGTAAAAATGTACTGGTATATATTTAGATTCTTCACAGTGCAAGCTCATAAAACTAATTTTAGTTAGGCTCTATTGGCGACTAAACCACCACCACCAAAAGCCTAGGGAAAACAAGAAGGAGAGTAATATTATTGAGCATCTGTATTCCAAGCATTGTAGTAAGCATTTTCACCAATATATCACAATTATTCCTTCTCACAGTGTTATGAATAGTATTGTTCCCATTTCATTCATCAGAAAAATTAGAAAAGTAATCTATGCAAGTATCAAAGCCAAGGTTTGAAATGAAGTCTGCTTACTGCCAAATCCCTTACTAATTCCAATAACACATTCCTTCTTGAGTACAATCCACTGAGCTTAGGCAGGAAGTAATATCTAAGATTTGTGTGGTATTTACCTTATTTGGTGAGCACTTTAAAAAATATCTTATTGTGCATTATCTTGGTGCCTTATTTTCATCTGGGTATGCAACATGGATTTAAGCCATGGCTCTGAAGCATGCTTCAGTGAGGTTTAGAAGGAGTTAATACTTTCCCTTATTTTTTTTGATAGAAGATGAAACATGGCCCATTGCTAGAAGCCACAAAGCTGAGCATTTATTAAATATACTTACTTCCCTTTCATCTATTTGGCCAATGTTTCCAACTATAATCTAATTTCCTCTAAAATTTTCCATGGAGCAGGATAGTGGCTCCAAATCCTGAAATGCTGAAGGAATCATTTAATGACCTGTGGTGAGTTGCTATGAACTTATTCCAGACTTGCTAATGAGTATTTGGAGAAGACGTATGGGTAAGCTCCAAGTCTCTTCAAAAATGATCCTGCTAGTTGCAATCAAGGACTTTCTGAGGTATTTGGAAGTTCTAGATGACTCTTGAGGGAGTCTATTTAGTTCAGTTTGAGAATATGGTGCTACTAAAGGCCAATGGTTTGCCCATCCTAGGGCTCATAGATTATCCTTTTCACTTTGGACAGCTGTTTAGTACATAAATGGTGTAGGTTGCAAATGGGCAAAATAACACAAAACACCCAGTGGGAATGGCTTAGTGTGTACACTAACTCTGGGTATTCATTTAACCTGTTTTTTTTTGTGTGTGTGTGGCCTCACCATGGGAGCATGTGAGACCTTGGTTCTCCACTCAGGGATTGAACCTGAGCTCCCTACAGTGGAAGCACAGAGTCTTGACCACTGGACTGCCAGGAAAGTCCCCAGCCTGAATTTTCTAAGAGCACATTTGGTACTCAACTCTAGGGACATATGGACGATTTGAACTAAGACTCTCATTAAGTCATAGACTATGGGGGATACATAAGCACATAATTATGTAATGTTATGGTGCATACCATGCCCAAAGTAGCTAGATAACATCAGTATGATAAACACAGGAAAGGTATTGATTAATAACAGGTGGAGCTTAGTAAATATAATAATGAGAATTATTAAAATGGTGATTAGAACTATTATTGTTGATCTCTTAGTGCTAATCCCACTATTAACACCTGTACCTGAATTATTCTAATCAACCCAACAATCTTGAGATACTGGTGATGATGATAAGGAATATAATATTAAATGCTATTTTTAAGACACTCTATTGGATATTTAAAGATATTATTTTATTGGATCATACCAATGGCTCTTGGTTGGTTTTTTTTCGGAGGGGGGTGGTAAAAAGAAAACTTCCTGAGATATTATTATCACCATTTTGGAAAGGAAAAGTCTGATGTTAAGTGTTTCCATAAATTCTGCAATCATTCACTGATATTAAAGAAGCTTCAAATGTGGACTAATTGACTCCTCTTCATTTTTCCGTCTTGCCTACCATTTTTGTTCTGCTCTTCGCTGGACCTCTCTTATTCATTTACTTATTGTCACCTGTGTGGGGTCTCTGGCACTGTGTGCAGGCTTTCTCTCATTGTGGAGGGCAGGGGCCACTCTTCATTGTGGTGCACAGGCCTCATTGCTGTGACTTCTCCTGTTGCAGAGCACGGGCTCCAGGGGGCTTGGGTTTCAGTAACTGCAGCCCATGGGCTTAAGTAGCCCTGCGGTGTGTGGACTCTTCCTTGACCAGGAATTGAATCTGCATTCCTTGCATTGCAAGGTGGATTCTTAACCACTGGACCACCTGGAAACTCCTCTTGACCTCTTTTCACCTTCATTTCTTTTCCCATCTGCTATAGAATTCTCTTTTTCATCTTAGTTGAAAACTAAGTTTCAGTTAGTTTTAATATTAATACAAACTAAATATTCATTGTTATTAATTAATAATAATACAAATAGTAATATTAATTATTAATTAATATTGTAGTAATATTAATACAAACTAAAACCACGAAGAGATACAACTACACAAGCATTATAATGGTTATAGCTAAAAAGACTGACATTAAGACAAACTAGACTCTCAAAGGTTGTTAGTAGGAATGCATACTACTTTAGAAAACAGTTTGGCACTTTCTTATAAAGTTAACATAGTTTTAAGTTAAGTTAACTGAAACTGAGTTAACTAACTCATGTTTCAGATCACCAAAGCATGCCAGTCTGCCGGGAACTGTTATACAGAAGAAAGCAAAATACAGTCTCTGCCTTCCTGGTGCTCATGGTCCAGTGAGAAAAATAAATAAGTAAATATATAATTATAGTAACAATGTGGTAGATGTTGTGATGAAGAAACCCACTTTGGACTTCACCCCTTATTCATGGTTTCACTTTCTGTGGTTTTAGTTACCCATGATCAACCACAGTCTGAAGATATGAAATGGAAAATCCCAGAAATAAACAATTCGTGTTTTTAATTGCACACCATTCTGAGTAGGGTGATGAAATCTCCCACCTTCTCACTTTGTCCTGCCTGGGACATGAATCATCCCTTTGTCCAGCGTATCCCGCTTGTTGGTCACTTAGTAGCCCTCTGGATTATCAGATTATTTAACACTATGGTTAATAAAAATGAAAAGGCAAGCCATAGACTGGGAGAAAATGTTTGCAATATGTATGTCTAGCAAAGGACATTTTTAAAAAAATCTAGAATATACTGACACAACCGAAAAATAAAAAGAAACAGCTAAATAAAAATAGGCAAAAATTTTAACAGACACTGCGCAAAAGAAGACACAAATGGCCAATAAGCCTATAGAATTAAGCACAACATCATTAATCATCAGGCACATATTAATACAAACTAAAACCACAAAGAGATCTGACTACACAATCATTACAATGGTTATAGCTAAAAAGACTGACATTAAGCTTTGGTGATAAGGCAAACTAGAATCTCAAAGGTTGTTAGTGGGAATGCATACTAATTTAGAAAACAGTTAGGCACTTTCTTATAAAGTTAAACATACATTTACTGTTCAGGTCAGTTCAGTCGCTCAGTCGTGTCTGACTCTTTGCGACCCCATGAACCACAGCATGCCAGGCCTCCCTGTCCATCACTAACTCCCGGAGTTTACCCAAACTCATGTCCATTGAGTCAGTGATGCCATCCAGCCATCTCATCCTCTGTCGTCCCCTTCTCCTCCTGACCTCAATCATTCCCAGCATCAGGATCTTTTCAAATGAGTCAGCTCTTTGCATCAGGTGGCCAAAGTATTGGAGTTTCAGCTTCAACCTCAGTCTTTCCAGTGAACACCCAAGACTGATCTCCTTTAGGATGGACTGGTTGAATCTCCTTGCAGTCCAAGGGACTGTCAAGAATCTTCTTGAACACCACAGTTCAAAAGCATCAGTTCTTTGGTGTTCAACTTTCTTTATAGTCCAACTCTCACATCCATTTATGACTACTGGAAAAACCATAACCTTGACTAGACAGACCTTTGTTGACAAAGTAATGTCTCTGCTTTTGAATATGCTGTCTAGGTTGGTCATAACTTTCCTTCCAAGGAGTAAGCGTCTTTTAATTTCATGGCTGCAATCACCATCTACAGGTATTTTGGAGCCCCCCACCAAAAAATAAAGTAAGCCACTGTTTCCCCATCTATTTGCCATGAAGTGATGGGACTGGATGCCATGATCTTAGTTTTCTGAATGTTGAGCTTTAAGCCAACTTTTTCACTCTCCACTTTCACTTTCATCAGGAGGCTCTTTAGTTCTTCTTTACTTTCTGCCATAAGGGTGGTGTCATCGCATATCTGAGGTTATTGATATTTCTCTCCGCGATCTTGATTCCAGCTGTGCTTCTTCCAGCCCAGTGTTTCTCATGATGTATTCTGCATATAAATTAAATAAGCAGGGTGACAATATACAGCCTTGACATACTCCTTTTCCTATTTGGAATCAGTGTTTTGTTCCATGTCAAGTTGTAACTGTTGCATCCTGACCAGGTTTCTCAAGAGGCAGGTCAGGTGGTCTGGTATTCCCATCTCTTTCAGAGTTTTCCACAGTTTATTGTGATTCACACAGTTAAAAACTTTCACATAGTCAAAATTCTCCAAGCCACGCTTCAGCAGTACGTGAACCATGAACTTCCAGATGTTCAAGCTGGTTTTAGAAAATGGAGAAGAACCAGAGATCAAATTGCCAATATCCGCTGGATCATCAAAAAAGCAAGAGAGTTCCAGGAAAACATCTATTTCTGCTTAATTGACTATGCCAAAGCCTTTGACTGTGTGGATCACAACAAACTGTGGGAAATTCTGAAAGAGATTTACTGTATGATCTGGCAATTTCACTCTTAGGTGTGGAAATGTAAACATGTTCCCCAGAGAAATGTAAACATGGTAACACAAAGATTTGTGCTTGGATGTTTAAAACAGCTTTCTTCATAATAGCCCCAAATAGGAAATGATCTAAAAGAACATTAATTGGTGATGGATAAGCAATTTGTTGTCTATACATATGGTGAAATACTGTTCTGCAATACAAATGAATGAATTGATGTTACACATCACATCATTTGTTGTTACTGAGTCTCTAAGTTACGTCTGACCCTTTTGTGATCCTGTGGACTCTATGTTGCCAGGTTCCTGTCCATGGGATTTCTCAGGCAAGAATGCTGGGGGAGGTTGCATTTCCTTCTCCAGGGGATCTTCCCAACCCAGGGATTGAACCAACATCTCCTGCACTGGTAGGTGCATCTTTACCACTGAGCCACCAGGGAAGCCCACACATCATCATAAACGTATTTCAAACACACGATGCTAAGTGAAAGACTCAGAAGACTAAGCCCTTTATGATTCAAATCGCATACATTTTTAGAAAAGACAAAACTATAGTGATAGAAACAGCTCAGTCATTGCCAGGGTTTTTCTTTTTGTTGTTGTTGTTGTTTGTTTTGTGGCAATGAAGCAGGAGGGAAAGGATTTATTTGTTTATCTTTTTTTCAGCTGGGCACAAGGGTAATTTTTGCAGGGATAGAAATTTTCTATGTTATTATTGTGGTGTTAGTTATACACCTGGGCTTCCCTGGTAGCTCAGAGGGTAAAGCATCTGCCTGCAATGCAGGAGACCCAGGTCGATTCTTGGGTCGGGAAGATCCCGTGGAGAAGGAAATAGCAACCCACTCCAGGACCCTTGCCTGGAAAATCCCATGGATGGAGAAGCCTGGTAGACCTACAGTCTATGGGGTCGCAAAGAATCGGACACGACTGAGCGACTTCACTTTCACAACTCTACAATTTGCCAAAACTCATTGAAATTTGCACTTAGTAATAGTGAATTTTATTGTATGTAAATTTTAATTCAAGAAAACTGACTTTTAAAAGAACAGCCATACACTCATTGAGTAGTAACATGTTTGTACACCACTGCACAACTAATAGAAAACCAAGTTGTAGTATAAAAATAATTCACAAATATTGAATGACCACTAGTTATACATCAAAGGCCGAGCTAGGTGTTCCAAGACAAAAGGTGATAAACTAGACAGTGGGTGGTAAGACAGGTGAGTAAACAAATAATTGAAATGCAGTGTAAGTGATATGATGGAGATAATTGTAAGATGCTGCAGCTGCATAGCGAAGTGGTACCCAATCCAGGCTTGAGGGTATCAAAAGTTCTTATGGAAGGCAATATCAAGGTGCAAATATGATGGAAGAATATAAGTAAGTTAAGCAAATGAAGGCCTCTGGGTAATGACCCAAAGCGAGGGTCACACACAGTTGAAGCTTGGAGTAAGAGAGCAGGTGGTGAGCCGTGAGTGAAAGTGAAGCTAGATGTAAGTAGGTATATTCAAGATACAGCTAAGAAATAGAATTCCTAGAATTAGATAATTCTTACACATGGGAACTGAGGCAAAGCAAGAGGACGAGGGTGTTGTTGCTTTCCTAGCTTGAAAATTTGGGTGAATGTTGGCAGTATTCATGGAAACTGAAAAGCAGGAATACAAGGAGTGGGTTTAGTGAAGGGGGTATGACCACATTATATGAGTGCTGACTACACAGTGTCTGGGAGACAGCCCAGTGCGATCGGTAGAAGGTCATTGAACAGAAAAGGCTGGAGCACAGGAAATGGACCAGAAATAGAGGTGCAGGCTTAGGGGGTATGAACCTACCACTGGAGACGATGAGATCAACCAGGGAGACTTAAACAGGAACCACGATGGCCCCAGACAGGGAAAAGAAGGAATAGTGAGGTGGCTAGGAGGATAAATAGAAAACCATGTCCCAGAAGTCAAGCAAAGAGAGTACTTTGAGTGCCCAGTGGTATCAAACTGAAGAAAAATCAAGCAAGATGAAAGACAAAAATTGCACAGGCAATCTGGAAAAGGGAAATAATGGGCTGATTTTTCAAGCATGGATTCAATGTATAAAGGTTGGAAAGCCAGATACAGAGGCCTGAGGACTGAGTGGAAGGTGATGAAAAGGAGATATTTAATATACTTTAGAGAAACTTCTCTGTGACAGAAATGAGAGAGTGTGGAATCCGGAGGAGGACTTGGGGATTATAGGTAGTGCCTTGCCCACATGCTCATGGGGTACAACCAGTAGGAAGGGAGAGATGGATGGAGCAACATTCCTGAAAAACTAGGAATGGATGGGATCCATTTTTTAGTAAGATAAAGGGTTGGTCTTCTGGGTCATGAAGAGGGAAGAAGTAAAGATGCAAATATGTAAGTTTTATGGCAGGAAGTTGAAGAATTTTGACCCACGTCTTATATTTATCTATGGGAGGCAAGGTCAAATGGAAACTAAGGATGAAATGGGGGTCATACATTTTAGGGAAGAGGTGACAGTTTGAAATAGCTGCCTCAGAGAAGTGAAAGTCGCTCAGTCGTGTCCGACTCTTTGCAACCCAACGGACTATATAGTCCATGGAATTCTCCAGGCCAGAATGTTGGAGTGGGTAACCTTTCCCTTCTCTAGGCAATCTCCCCAACTGAGGGTTCGAACCCAGGTCTCCCACATTGCAGGTGGATTCTTAACCAGCTGAGCCACAAGATAAGACCAAGAATACTGGAGTGGGTAGCTTATCCCTTCTCCACCAGATCCATCCAAACCGGAAATTGAACCGGGGTCTCCTGTATTGAGATTCTTTACCAACTGAGCTATCAGGGAAGCCCCCAGAGAAGGGGGACACATAATAGACTTCCTGGGCATCATTAAAGGCCCAGTTAAAGTTGGGGACCATAAATTAAGACTGTTTCCAATTCAGAGTGATTTTCCCCCTCAATTTACCCAGCAACCCAAGTGCAAGTGTAGAGAAGATAGTAAATTGAGCTCATTAAGGTTTTGGTCTATGTAGGACTCTATTAGATCCTTACAAGGTAAGACATTGATGATTTTGAGAAAGTAATTGCTTTGAAATGAATGTTGTCTTAGCTGGATCATGAAGGAAGTGAAATCAAGGGATTCCTGAGAGATGAAGAGAAAGTAGAGGCATCTGTAAACTGGAAGTTCCTAGGAGGTCTATCAAATGGTATATTGGGGATAACTGAATTGAGATAAGGTGGAAAGATGGGGGAGATCATAGGAAATGAAGTAGGCAAGGAATCTGAAAGGCCAGGATGTGGAATTATTCCACACGGAAGTCACCAAAAATGAAATCACTATCTGGGTTGGACAGAAAGACTGGCTGGCTGGATCTTCAAAGCTAATTTCAGATGTACAGAGGGGTGAATCTGTTAAACATATATGTTTATCCACTTCTTTTTTAAAGATTCTTTTCCCACACAGGTCATTACAGTGTTGACTAGAGTTCCCTGTGCTATACATTATCTTTGTTGGTTGCCTATGCTACATAACAGTAGCGTGCAAGTGAAGATCTGATTACAGAAGGAAGGCAGGTTGGAGAGGGCACACTGAGTTAGCGTATCTTTGTGTTGTGCTGTGCTTAGTCACTCAGTCGTGTCCGACTCTTTGCAACCCCACAGACTGTAGCCCACCAGGATCTTCTGTCCATGGGGATTCTTGAGGCAATAATACTGGAGTGGGTTGCCATGCCCTCCTCCAGAGGATCTTCCCAACCCAGGGACTGAACCCAGGTCTCTCAAATTGCAGGCAGATTCTTTACCATCTGAGCCACTGAAGAAGTCTAAGAATACTGGGGTGGGCAGCCTATCCCTTCTCCAGGGGCTCTTCCTGACCCAGGAATTGAACCAGGGTCTCCTGCATTGCAGGCAGATTCTTTATCAGCTTCCCTTGACCAGGGAAGCCCAGAGTATCTTTAACCACAATGAAAAGAATTTACTGCATAGGAAATTTTTCCATCTAAGAAATAGTTGATGTGGGTCTCAGTTTACTTATTCCTTTCCAGATTTGCATTAGAAAGGAGAGGAAAGAGCATTTGGTTCTAGAATTTGTTTGAAGAGAGAGTGTGAGTTCCTTATTAGAAGGCAGAGATGGGATCTCACACATTTTTATATTCACAGCTCTACACTGGTACATTTAATGAAGTCTCCAAATATACCTACACTGGTATACTCTATAAAGTCTAACAGAAGGTATAGGGTGACAATGTTAAGGAGGATAATTAGGTAAAACCTCAAGATAAACATCTTAAGGGAGTGGGAGCTGTATAGAGGCCTGAGAAAATCTAACCTGGAAGAGGCAGTTAGAAGCAAAGAGGACACAAACCCACAACTTTTTATGACATGAAAGAAGAACATGAAGAAGAAAACAGCCTCCACGTGGGTGTCTGAATGGGTATAGCCTGAATGGGTCAAGTCCATGAAGAGTTTCAGAGCTTAATATCATTGATGTAGACAGAGGGGTTTGGTGATGAGAGCCACTACAAGCAGACGAGGGAGCAGGCAGTCTGATAGTGGAGTCTGTGAGAACTGCTGTCTTCTCTACCAGTGTTGGTGGCTGTGTCTCAACAGGAGCCGTTAGTGTAGTAATTAAAACTCTGAAATCAGCCGAACTGGGGTGGAGTCCAACTTCTGTCATTCGCTGCTCTTGGGAACGTCTCTGCCCTTGGGTTTTTTCAACTCTAAAATGAAGACAATATTGCTTGCTTCAGAGTTGTCTTCAAACTTCTATAAGGTTGTGCTTGCCAAATATCATGGTGTCTTCATATAGCAAATATTTAACAAAGAGTATTGTTATTATCATTATAATTCTGGGTGTATGTGATGCTAGAGTCCCCAAAGAAAGTACGCCCTGTGCATAATGAGATAACCTTTCAGTCAGCCTGGGTGGAGGAAAAGGTGAGGGAGAGAGTTTGCCAAATGGAAAAAATGAAATCATTCAGTAAGTGAGAGCTTTCAACTCAAGCTAGGTCTTTAAACCACGTCAAATGTCAGAGAACCTAACCACCAGAGTGATTTTCCTACTCTTCCTTAATAATGGGTCTGGAAATTCAGGATGATTGAACTTTTCCTTTGTCGACAGGAGCAAAGTGTTTAGAAAGAGGAGCTTCGGGAGAGGACTGTAACTCCCTGAGCTCGTTAAGATGCCCAGCCGTAGTTACACAGTCCTTTGACTTTTGATTAGAGCTGTACTCTTTTAACAGACGTCTTTGTCCAGATGCAGACACACTATGGTGGTTTCCGAGTAGGAAATAAGGATCACTTGGAAGTGGAAACTTTCCTGACTTTATTCTTCTGGTGAGGAGCCCTTGCTTTGCAGTCACTTCAGTCTTCACATCACGGATCATGGAGAACACTCTCCTCCTGTCTCTTTAACCTCCATCTCCTCCCAGGGGTTTCCAAAAGGAAGCAGCCTGTGCAGTGGCCATGGTGTTTTTCCTGCTGGTATGGAAGACAGATGATGCAATTTAAAACACAGTCCTCCTTGACTCAATTAAACTCCTGCGCATAACTGTCGAGAGTGTGATCAGTGTTCCCGATGCTTGCTTGTCCCAGGGGCTGCCTCTGTTCCTTCTGAAACTGTCGTCTTAGATCTTACTATCATTTTAACTCTGATAGTTTCTGTCCTACTTTTTGTGGCTTATATATATTTACATATTTTCTGACACCCCAAAGCTGTGCTTCAATTTCAACTCATTAATTTATTTTGTAAATTAATAATATTCCTTTGTTTTATAGTGACTTGAGAGGGGGAAATATCTGTTAGATCCTAGGCTGGTAGAATTTCATAGTTGTTATTCAGTTGCTAAGTCATGTCTGACTCTTTGTGACCCCAGGGATTTCAGGCTTCCCTGTCCTTCACCATCTCATTTACAATCACCAGAAAGGCACCGAAAGTAGACTTTATTTAATGCCCCCAACAACCCCAATACACAGATCATACCGCCGTTTTGAAGAAGGGCATGGTGAAGAGAAAAGATTCATAGTTATAGGCCTGAGTGGATTTTAAAGTCAGATAAGCTGAAAGTTGATTGATTGATGGCTTTACCACATTCACTCTGTAGAATCTTGAGCCAAATTCCTAACTTCTATGAGCTTCCATTTTCTGTGAACAAAGAGATCTTACAGGACTGAGAGAGGATTATAATGAGTGTTGGTCTCTTTGTAAATACCAATAAAATAGTAATGCTATTATTTTTGTATTTTCTTACAAACAATTTTTCACATCTGTAGGCATTAAACATCTAACATTTTAGAGACAAAAATTAAGTAAAATTATTTTCCTAAACTAGGCTGCTGTAGTCACGTTAACTCCTGCCTACAGTTCACAATGAATCTTTATGTTCTTTGCGTGGAAAAATCTGCTTGATTTATCAGCTCTGCCAAGTTCTTATAAAGACAAGAAAAAAAAAAAAGGTGAAGAGGCAGCAGAGAGAAATACTTTATGTAGTCTTTTGCTGTTGACATTATATATTTCCTCTCCAGCAGAGAACTAAAACTAAAACTGGTATGCGTCATACTCAGAAGGAACCAGACCTGGTCTGGAATTCGCTGGCTCTGAACTGGAAGGGTTAGCTACCTCAGAATCTTTCATAGGCTGGTTCAAACAGGGTTCTTTGGTTTATTGTTCCCTTTTTAAAGAAGTTCCAGGTAGTAAAGAAGGAAACTGCCATGACGTGTTCGACTTTGGCCCTTGCTCCGGTCATGTTGGTGGAGCGGTGGAGTGAGTGTCTGTGGACCAGATGCATAAGCAGAGGATGGGTTGCAATCTAGACTTTTGATTGAGAAACCTTCTGTGCTGCTTCAGATGTGGGGCTGCTTTCTCCTCCTTTCTTCCTCCTGAGACTGAAACACAGAGGCACCCAGAGCCTCACACAAGACTGACCGGGATGAAAGGGTCTTTGTGAAAAGAAGACCATTTATCAACCATGGGGCCATTTTGGCTAAGGATTGAACTGTAGTCACTGTACTGCTTATCCAAACCCACAGACTCACCTCTGCCAACCAGTTTGCAAGCCTTCACTGGTCCACACCTATGCTGAGCTGGTGTTTGGGGGACTATCCCTAGGTTTCCAAATATTTAATTTTTATTGCATTTGAGGAACTACATAGAAGGGAGAGGGGGAGAAAGAAAACTCTTAAAAAGGGACTTTTTTCTTTTTTCAGGAAATTTAGCCAATGTTCCAATGAGCTGTGTTGATGAAATGAAGCAGCTCAAGTGAAAACAAATTGAATTTGGAAAAAAAAATTTTTTTTCTCCACCCAGTGGCAGTTGGAGCTTCCATTCTGAGTTTCTTCTAACTTCCTGGAGCCACGTTTGCTTTGCTGAGCAGACTGAATCATTTAATCTGTCAGCTTTGCTCTGCCCCTGCCAGACCTCACTCAAGGAAAGCTTCCAGAGCTATGGGAGCTCACCGAGGCTGCTGGCTGCCCGAGCCACTCCCTGGAGGCCACGTAGCCACAGCCCAAGTTCCTCTGTCCTAATGCAAGGCTACTCAAAGTCGGGGGAGAGCATTTCTCTTCCCATCCACAAAAACAGATCAAAAGGCTATGATGGCAGCGGTAATTATTATTTGATTGAGTTCTCCTTGTGCGTAGCAAGCACCGTACCAAGAACTTTATATCCATTAATTCATGAGTTCTTTACAATGAGCTGATGTGGAGAGCAGATATTCTTCTAGATATACTGATGAGATGCCTTAAACTCTGCTCTGAAGGAGTGAAAATTCTAGAGATGAGGCCAGCATATAACAGGCCACTGCTGCTGCTGCTGCTGCTGCTAAGTCGCTTCAGTCGTGTCCAACTCTGTGCGACACCATCGACGAAAGCCCACCAGGCTCCCCCATCCCTGGGATTCTCCAGGCAAGAACACTGGAGTGGGTTGCCATCTCCTTCTCCAAAGCATGAAAGTGAAAAGTGAAAGGGAAGTCACTCAGTCGTGTCCAACTCTTTGCGACCCCATGGACTACAGCCTTCCCGGTTCCTCTGTCCATGGGATTTTCTAGGCACGAGTACTGGAGTGGGGTGCCATTGCCTTCTCCGATAACAGGCCACAGGACAAAGTAATGGTGTGGCCAAGTCTAGAGGTACTAAGGAGGAATGAGCATATATCTCTAGCTCTGGGTAAGAAAGTTCAGTCACTCAGTCGTGTCCGACTCTTTGTGACCCCATGGACTGCACCACACCAGGCTTCCCCGTCTATCACCAACTCCTAGAGCTCGCGCAAACTCATGTCACTTGCTCAAACTTCTTACTGGGTAAGAAAAGGACCCAGTAAAGGAAGACTTGTGCTTCTCAGGTGGCACTAGTGGTAAAGAACCTATCTGCCAATGCAGGAGACATAAGAGACAGAGATCTGATCCCTGGGTTGGGAAGGTCCCCTGAAAGAATGCATGGCAACCCACTCCAGTAGTCTTGCTTGCAGAAACCCATGGACAGAGGAGGCTGGTGGGCTACAGTCCATAGGGTAGTAAAGAGTTAAACATGACTGGAGAGACTCAGCACGCACACAAAGGAAGACTTGAAGAGAAGGTAATGTTTGGACAAGAACCGAAGGATAAAAAGAAGCTTACCTAAAGAGTCGCTGACAGAGAAACCAGCAGGGTCAAAGGCACAGAGGTGAGGACCTGAATGGTGCAGCAGAAAGATGGCTGGGGTCTAGTGTCACTCTCATGTCAATTGTAAGGGAAGGAGGCAAAGAATATGAGCGATCAGCAGTATCAGATTTCCCAGCCTCCTTCGTGCTTAGATGAAGCAATATTCTAATTTCCTTTCTGGCCAATAGAATGGAGCAGGAAGCGATGGGCATGTCTTCCAGGTCTATAATCCTTTTCATGAGTGATCTTTTCTCTCTTGTCTCATATTTTGGCCAACAGAGAGAATTCTGAGAACCCAGAAGAGGGTGACCCACAAGACCAAAGGAAGCAAGGGTTCTGGATTATGGCCTGAAGCATATCACCTCTTTCTCAGCCAAACCACATTAGGTGGCAGCAGGAATGAGAAACAGACTCTTGTGTTATTCTGCTGAAACCTGGAGATTATTTGTTCTAGGATTTTATCTACTCTAACTAGTCAGGGTGGTCAGCGAAAAGAAGACAACAACATAGTCCCTGAGAGCTTTGCACAAGGGGAGGAAGAATTTAGGATTTCTTTTTATAGGAATGAGGAGCTGTTAAAGAGCATTTAGCCATGGAATTCCCAGAGTTTAGTTCAGGGAGTTTGCTCTGGATGCTGTGTGTACAGTGGGTTGGAGCCAGAGGCAAGACAGTGGAAATGGAAAGAGGTATGCTTGGCTAGGTATCTATCTGTACTGCCCTCCAGAGTGTATCTGACTCCTACCTTCTTGTTCTGTTGTTATAGACTATAGACAGAGTACATAGTAAGGTCTTGTGAAATTGTGCAGGTATCCACAACTAAAGGAGAAGGCAATGGCGACCCACTCCAGCACTCTTCCCTGGAAAATCCCATGGACAGAGAAGCCTGGTGGGCTGCAGTCCATGGGGTCTCTAAGAGTCAGACACGACCGAACGACTTCACTTTCACTTTTCACTTTCATGCATTGGAGAAGGAAATGGCAACCCACTCCAGTGTTCTTGCCTGGAGGATCCCAGGGATGGGGGAGCCTGGTGAGCTGCCGTCTCTGGGGTCACACAGAGTCAGACACGACTAAAGCAACTTAGCAGCAGCAGCCATAACTAAAACATCTATGACATTTTGATTCCACTAGTTTGACTTAGTATGAATAGAATGTTAGCTTTCTGATTAAGAAAAATAGATAATGCAACAAATAACAAAGATTTACTGCATAACAGTGAACTATAGCCAATATCTTATAATAACCTGTAAGAGAAAATAATCTGAAAAGTAACATATGTGCATATGTATAACTGAATCATCTTGTTGTACATCTGAAACACTGTTAAGTCAACTATAATAAAATGCATATATCAAGAAAAAAATAAACATTTGAAAAGCAATAGCCCAGGCATCCAGTAGTGTAAATAAATGAATTACTTCATCACTGCCAATCACTTCACGCTCACCATGGTGCATGGAGTTGACACATACCATCTCATTTCAAATTCACCACAGTCCCAGGAGGAAGATATCATCATTGTGATCCAATGGGTAAGGAACTAGTGACTTAGACACCCTGTGCTGCTCTCCTGAAGACCTAGAGCCACTAAATTTTAGAGCTGAGCCTTGAACCCTGGCTTCTCTAACTTCAGAGCTCATACTCCCTCCTTACATCCTGCTTGCTCCATAATCTTTAAGTAAGAAGATTTTGGGGTTGAGTTTAATGGTCCATGTGGTGGGGAATCCTTTTTACTACATGCTGTTAACGTAGCAGCTGCCTGGTATATGTCATGACAGAAAATAGCTTCACTTATCATAAACTCAATGTGATTTAGAACAAAGCCCTCAACTATGTGGAGCAAATTTTTCATTCTACAGATGAGGGAATTGCAGCCTTCAGAAGTGAGAAGGGAAGGGTTACACAGGCTTGCAATATAATCTCTCCCTTTCTTGGGGACACCCTTGGGGAAGAAATGTGACCTGGTCCAATCTCCTTGTAAATAAGCTATTAAGGGTTCCGGGGAAACCACCGATGGTTTTTATTAGTGGTGGAATTTTTATCTTTGGGCCACTTTTAGCAGCATGTACCTCATCCTTCTAGGATTACTTATAGTAAATAAGCCGGGAAGTCACTGATTCACAGGGCAAGGCGCCCTGAAAAATGTCACGTAAGCTATGCAGTTGCTGGGGTATAAAATGGAAATGTTTCATGACTAAGAGAGCTGGCTTTCATGTAAGTAATGTGTTTGATACATCTTTTAGAGACCCATGTGTTAGAGCCTGGGACACAGAAAGTCCTAACGTGGCAAGAAAGTCCCCGGAAAGTGGTATTGGCTGTTTCAGTCTCTCCCCCCTTTCCTGTGCCTCGTGATGACTTGTAGCTTAGAAATGATTTGTAAAGCTTGATACTTGGTAAGATATTTGCTTCTTGAGAATCTAATATGAAAATCTAACATTACTGTTATATCTAAAAGGTACTGTCTGATCCAAAATCACAGAGTTTGGCAGCAATGGAAGATACAAACTTGGACCTCTTGTCTCCTGTATTCCAGACCACTTAAATACCGAGGTTTCTTCTGTTTCTGCATCTTCTTCATGACTTCGAATGCTGATGATAATGATGATGGGGATGGGGATGACACAGTGATGGTAAAGCAACTACCTTTGAATAAATACCAACTACTTACCAGATGTGGAGAAGGGAATGGCAACCCACTCCAATATTCTTGCCTGGAGAATCCTATGGGCAGAGGAGCCTGGCAGGCTACAGCCCATGGGATTGCAAAGAGTCAGACATGACTGAGTGACTCACACACACACACACACGTATCAGATGGGTTTCCGTGTCGTCCAGTGGTAGAGAACCCACCTGCTAAGGTAGAGATGCAGGTTGAATCCCTGCATCGGGAAGATCCCCTGGAGGAGGAAATGGCAATGCACTCTTGCCTGGGAAACCCCATGGACAGAGGATCCTGGAGGGCTGGACTCCATTCAATCACAAAGAGTCAGAAATGTCTTGTGACTAAACAACAACAGTAACATATCAGGCACAATGCTATGTGTGAATACACATAATTACAGTGTGAACAATGCAAACATATATAAAAACTTACAATTCATGCAAGACAAATATGTGTAGAGCTTTTATTGGGTTCAACGTTATGAAACTTTCAAGATTCAACCCACCAAACAGCAGTTTTGTATGGTTCCACCTAATACGCGGTCAGGTCATCTAAATTAGCCTCTCTGAAGATCTTCAGTCTTAACCATATGAGGGAGCCTAATATATAAAAATAAAAAGCAAAAATACTCCAGGAAAAGGGAGCTTCTACCGTAAGGCCTCCTAGGAGGGAACCAATCTGGAAATCTGGAAAATCGAAAGAGGACTGACCCAACGGGGGCAGAGTGAATGAGACAGACCGACAGGAGTCAAGTTTAGACACAGAGGCAAGAACAAAGCCACTGGGCTTTATAGGCAGAACTAGAAAAGTTGGCTGGAGTGATAGCAATGGGGGTGGAGATAACTCCTTAGATACGGGATTAGTGTGGTCGCTTCTGACAGGCAGAGGTTCCCCATGCTCCCAACAGCCTCATCAGGAAAGCTCTTGTTAATGTCTCAGAGCATGTTTTCTAGCAACCTCTCAGCTTAGAGAAGGCTGTGGAAGCAGACAGAGGTTGCACTCGCTTACTTTGATGTCTGGCTTGTGCATAAGATATTGCACGTTTATCTTCTCTTTTGTCTCAGAGAAGGATTTGCTTTGGGCGGGTGGGGGACTTGACAGGAAACCCTTATGAGGGGTCTGTCTTTGGTGTAGGAGAAGCTGGAGACTGGAATTCATATACTCTTTTTCGGAAAATGAAACCCCTTCCAGGTCCAGAGATAATTAGACAAAAGTCTCACGGTTGCAGTAAGCAGAAAGGGGCTATGATGGGCAGATTCTTGGCATAGCTGTTCAGGATACACAAGGGCTTATCCAGGGACCAGGAGAGTAGGGGCCACTGAGGGAAACTGGCTAAGGATTAATTGAATGATGAGGAGAAGGATGAGGAGGAGAGGAAAGGGAGGCAGGGGTCTGGGACAGCGCCCGGTCTGGCTTTGTAGGCCAGTTCCCTAACAACGCGTTCTGGGGGAAGTCAGGGGCTTGACAGAAGCTTAATTCAGATTCTCTGAATGTGCCTTAAGGAGACAGACTAAGAAATGATCCGCTGAAATGCAACGGGAAGCAAAACTTGGCAAGAGCACAGTGGCAAATGAGCTAAGAATATCGGGGGATATCCTGCCAAGACCCCCTTCCCCCCAGGACCACCCTCAGCGTATCCGGAGAAATCAGTCAATTGGACGGGACTGCATGGCTCCCACAGAACAGCAGTGGGGGACCCCTGTGAGGTTTGGGGGGTCTTCCATTTACAAACAGGATTTGAGTCTCAACAGAGCATTAAGACGGGTCAATGGAGGCACAGGGGATGAGTTCAACATCCCTTAACATCCTGTGGGCGACTCAGTGGTGCCAAGTGCTATGCCCACTGCTGGACTATGCCCAAGGAATTCTAGCCCTGCCTCCTCCTTCGTGTGAAGGCTCTCGAGCCGAGACCTGACATGATTTCAATGTCCCACCACAGTGGGGAAATTTGTAAGAAAGTTGCAGAGAGTTCACAAAATTCATCAAGTCTACAGACCATTCCCTGCCCTTACTCTCATTTCCCTGCACAGGCTCTTTCCTCCCTTGGGTATTCTCAGTACTCTTCTCTGAATGTCTAGCTTGATAGACCCATGATCCACTCAGGAGGTCACTTCCCCATGAATGTCTTCCTATGGGCCACTCGTGGGGTTATCTGCTAGGTTCATTAAGATGAAAGGTTGGGCACATCCCTGGTTGGCATAGGGGATAAAAACCCACCTGCCAATGTACAGTGCATGGGTTTGATCCCTGGTCCCAGAAGATTCCACTTGCCACGGGCAACTAAGCCCATGGACCACAAGTACCGCAGCCCGGGTGTTCTAGGACCTGCAAGCCACAATGACTGAGCCTATGGGCTACAGCTCCCGAGGCCTGCAGGCTCTGGAGTCCATGCCCCCCAGCAAGAGAAGATACTGCAGTGGGACGCCCGGGCACCGCAACAAAGAGTTGTCCCTGCTCACTGAAGCTAGGGAAAGACCTCACAGCAACAAAGACCCAGTGCAACCAAAAGCAAATGGATAAGAGTCTGAAAGAGATGAAAGGTCAGGAGGAACATCATACAGATCATCTCCTTTTTATACATTCAGTTTCTTCCTGCAACTCTCATCAATTTTATAAGCAAATTTATACCCCCCCAAATCTCTTTACAGTCTCCAAAGTGCTTTACCCAATATATATATATATATATACACACATATATATAGTCCATATATATATATATATATATATATCTGCATTTCACCCTAATTTTGTGAAGTAGCTATTATTATCCCCAGCTGACTGGTGGTGAGGAAACAGGTTCAGAGAGGGCAAGATCTGCCTAAAGTCACACAGTAGGTTTCACACATCTCCTAGTTTCCATCTAGCTCATTCGCCCCAATTCAATGCTGTCTTCAGTATCTTCTTCTCTTAATCTGCCATCTCAGTGTGTAAAATAAGACAAAATAGTAGTCTCTGTTCCCACGTCTGTCCAAATGTGGATCCAGGCTGTAGTCCATTTTCTTTTAGTTCAGCTGAGACAAACTCTCATCTGGAAAATATTTATTTCTTAACATTTCCAGGCTCATTGACTGCCCCCTCCAACCTCACACATTTTGATCCAACAACCCTCTCCCCCACGACTATTCATAATGATAAAAGAAAACAAACAAAAACTGTTATTTCACACTACTGTCTGTTCCTTTGCAAAAGTTCCCTTTCCTATTCCAATTGCCCTCCCCAGCTTTGGACTTAGAAAACTTCTACTCATCCTTCAAATGCCAGGAATGCTACCCTTGACTTCCAAGCCCGTTGCATGGGTCATCTCAGTTCTCACAGCCCCATCTCTGTGTTTCTTCCATCATAGCGCATATCAGACTATTCACATGCCTTATCTCCTTCTCTGGCTTAGGAGCCTCTTGAAGGCAGGGTGTTCCTATCTTTAGTATTTAACACAGATTTTGACCCACACTAGCAGGTGTTCAGGAAATATTTCTTGTCCTGATCAAAAATCACAAACCACACAGAGATAGTTACATTTTTAGGCAATCAGTTTCCTATAAGTAAATAACCATTTTCTTGCATTGGCCTTTTCTTTTAATCTTACATACAATAAAATACATAGTTCTGAATATTCAGTTAGATGATTTTGACTTCTATATATATCTTGGTAACCATCATCTCAAATAAGTACAGACTATTTTCACCTGTTTTCTTCCTTACTTTCAGTCTACAAGAACAGTCTTCTAAACACCTTGGCCAGAGCTAAGAATTCTAGTTTTAAATCCATATCTCAATGTAAGCTGTCCTTTACAGGTACAAATCTTGGCCCAAGGGGACCTTGATGGCTGCAGTGAACTGGCAGGATCATGGTGCATGAAGCAGTGGATGGCATCACTCTTCTGAGCAGAAATGGCACATCTGTAATGTATAGTTGGCTGAATAACATTTTATATTCACAGTCAGTGGTCAATACAAAACCCTCCCTTCTCCTGGTGTAAGCAAAGAAGTCCCTAGGAATCCAGATCAGCTAGGAACAGATAATGGAGCCTAGGGTCTTAAATCATCCTTAGGCCTGGTTTTCATTTGGTCCTGGAGAATGTCTTTTCCTTCCATGGACTGTGAGCCAATGTTTCTTTTCCTGCTGATTTATGACCTCCTATAAATTAACAGAGGCCTTTCAACTGGGAACCTCACATCCCAAAAGCATGAATCTTCCATACATAATTCCTCCCAAAGGATGCCAGAGTTAGCTCTCAATTATGTATAATGATGGAGGTACACGGTGGCCAAAACGATACAAACGCTACTTATATTCCAATCAGAACAGTTTCACCAAGTCCTAGGAAGGGAACAGTCAAATTTGCATCCCAGAAGCATAAAAGTTTTGCCTGCTCAGGGCAGGGGAAGGAGTTTTATTCATCTTTAGTTATAGTAAATATTGGTTTATTGAATATCTCCCATGAGATGAGAGATACAGAGACACAAGAACATGCTGTTCCCCTTCAAAGGATTCTTGGTTGTGTAGATGGACGTGTCTATAACTGTAAACAAGCTAAGTTTTCCACTTATTTGAAGATGATTTTTACCAATATTTTAGTGGTTCAGGCATCCAAATCATAATGGCATGAAAAAAAAGACACTAAATTATAATTTTATTGTCTGGTACCAGATTTCTTTGGTTCATTTCTTGTTTTCTTCTAACATTCACCAAGTGTCACTAGGTACCAGATGCTATGCCGGGAACCAGGAATGTCATGGAGAAGAGGTGGTCTTTACCCGTGGGGTACATAACCATGGCGGCTGAGGATTTGTGGGCTGTGTCAGTAAGACACAGGTGTGGAGTGAAACAGAGATTCAATGTTCAAGGTAGAGAGTTTACTTATGGGTTGTATCTCTCTTAAGCTGGTTTTTTTCCTTACTGAGAAAGGAAAAATGTGTTGTAGTAGACAAATCTAAGGACTAGGGGTCAGAAAGCCCATTGTCTACTTTCTGATCCTCTTCCCATTAACTAGTGATTTGATAAAAGCCATTTGAACTCTTTGCCCCAATTCCTCCATATGTACAACAGGGGCAATGCTTACCTTAGGAGTTGGAAGTTCTGTGTGCATGTGTATGTGTGTGAGTATGTGTTAAATAAGAATTATCTACCATACAATTCATTCTTCCACACAGTCACTACTCACCTATTCGTTGCCACTTTGTTTATTCTTCAAAGGAGTTTTTTGTAGCTGCTGTAACACATTACTGCTAACTTGGAGACTTAAAACAACAGAAATCTATGATCTTATAGTTCTAGATGCCAGAAGTCAAAAATTATATCACTAGGCTAAAGTCTAGATCAGCAGGGAAGGCTCCAAGGGGAACCTTGCCTCTTTCAGCTTCGGATGGCCACCAGCATAACTTTGCTTGTGGCCACATCACTTCAATCTATATCTCTGTGGTCACATTGCCTTGTCCTCTTCTCTGTGTGATTTCCTTCTACCTTTCTCTTATAAAGACCCTTATGATTGCATTTAGGGCCTACCCAAATAGTCCTGGGTAATTCATCCATCTCAAAATCCTCAACTTGATTACATTTGCAATATCCTATTTTTGCCATACAAAGCAATATTTACAGGCTCCCAGGATTATTATATCATTTGTGGTGATGTGTGTGTTCAGTTGTGCCTGACTCTTTGAGACTGTACAGACCATAGCCCACCAGGCTCCTCTGTCCAGGAGATTCTCCAGGCAGGAATACTGGATTTGGTTGCCATTTTCTCCTCCAAGGGATCTTTTCACCCAGGAATAGAACCTGAGTCTCCTGCATCTCTTTGCATTGGCAGATAGATTCTTTACCACTGAGTCACCTGGAAAGCCCAAGATATCTTTTACAGGGCGATTATTCAGCCTACCATGTCCTGTATTTGTGTGCTTGCTTGGCATTTTGGGGCTTCTGTGGTGGCTAAGATGGTAAAGAATCTGCCTGCAATGCAGGAGGTCTGAGTTCAAACCCTGGGTCAGGAAGATCCCCTGGAGAAGGGAATGGCAACCCAGCCCAGTATTCTTGCCTGAGAAATCCCATAGACAGAGAAGCTTGGCAGGTTACAGTCCATGGGGTCACAAAGAGACTCACAGGACTGAGCAACTAATACTTTCACTTTCACTTTGGCACTTTGAGAGTGGGTTAAATATATGGATTAAGTGTATGGGCTTTGAAATCAAAAGGGCTTGTTTTTGAGTACTATCTCTGCCACTTCCTAGCTGTGATTTTGGGCTAAGTTACTTCCACTTTAATATATGGACCACATGAGTAGTTAGTACCTCAGCTCAGGGTATTAATCAAGTTACTCGACAGATACCAGAAATTAACAACATTAGGCGCTCATGGTCTAGAGTTAAAAGTTTTTTTTTTTCCCTCCCATTGGAGAACTCAAGATCTGGTTGAGAAAATATAAAATAAACAGTTTCAATGACGTTCAATGACTGCTATTAGCAAGGGAAGGTCATGGCTGTGGGAACCCAGAGTTGGGCCATATATCCTGCAGGATCTGAAGGGAATGGAGGAATCTTGATGGATGAGAAGGTGTTAACCTAGAAGAAGAAAAAGAATGCAGGTGGAGCAGCATGTGCAAAAAGGGGACATGGTAACAGATGAATGGATAAATAAGATGTGGTAGATATACGCTGGAATACTACTCAGCCGTAAAAAAGATTGAAAATGCTATTTGCCACAACACAAACGAAACTGTGAACTTATCTACAGAGTAGACAGAGACTCGCAGACAGAGAGATCAGACTTGTGGTTGCCAAAGTGGATGGAGAGAGAGAGAGGCATGGACTGAGTATCTGGGGTTGGTAGATAAAGACTGGAGAAGGCAATGGCACCCCACTCCAGTACTCTTGCCTGGAAAATCCCATGGACAGAGGAACCTGGAAGGCTGCAGTCCATGGGGTCGCTGAGGTTATCGGACATGACTAAGCGACTTCACTTTCACTTTTCACTTTCATGCATTGGAGAAGGAAATGGCAACCCACTCCAGTGTTCTTGCCTGGAGAATCCCAGGGACAGGGTAGCCCGGTGGGCTGCTGTCTATGAGGTCGCACAGAGTTGGACACGACTGAAGTGACTTAGCAGCAGCAGCAGATAAAGGCTATCACATTAAGAGTGGTTGCACAACAAAGTCCTACTGTACAGCACAGGGAACTGTAGCCAATCTCCTGGGATAAACCATAATGGAAAATAACATTAAAAAATAATGTATGTATGAAAGAAACTGAGTCACTTTACTGTACAGTGCAGAATAACACAACATTACACATTAACTATGCTTCAATTAATAAAAAACTTTAAAACATTGATAAAAAATTTAAAACTTCTGTTTGGTGAGAGAACTGTTTAAAAAGGTGGAAAAAAAGGTGGACGTGATAAAAGGCGAGGTTTACTGGGGAGGGATATAGAATCTGGGCAGCACTGGAGAGGTGCCAGGGGCTGGTTCATGTGGGGCCACTAGTACCAGGCAGGGCCTGCCTCTTGGGCACACAGCCTGTGTGGATGCCAACGCCCTGTACTTAAAAACGTCTTGTGCCTTGCTTAATGCTATGCTCTTGCTGTCTTGAAATGCCTAATAATTTTTAAACAAGTTCTGCATTTTCACTTTGCATGGGGCTCTACAAATTCTGTAGCCAGTCCTGGTGCCAAGAAAAAGAGTGTAAGCTTTTGCCTCAGGACAAGAGCTTCCTCTTCAAGGATTTTAAGCAGAGGAGAACAGAATCAGATGTCGGTTTTAGAAACGTTGGTCACAGGTTGTTTCTGGGGAGAACGATGGATGGGATGTCAGTGGAGAGGCTGTGGTAACAGTTGAGGTTAGAGGGTCTGGTCTAAGGCTGGGAGAACAGGATGAAGGCAACATGAGAGTTGATATATTTAGTGAGCAGAAGCAGTGGTAATTGGATGCTGAAGGTAAAGGGAGCGAGAAAATCAGGATCATTCTCACTTTTTTAGCTCAAATGATGGAGTGAGGCAGGACCGCTGATGGGACCGGGAACCAGGCAGCAAATGGCAGCAAATTCCCTGTGGAATCAAGCTACTGAGTTGCCAAAGATTGTGTAACCCCTCCCTCCTCCCCTCCCAGCTCCTCTCCCCTAAATCGCTCTTCTCCTTTTCTGTCTCCCTTTCCTCTCCCTCCTCCTTCTTTCTTTTGTGGCGCTGGGGAAATCCAACCAAGCCAGGAGGAAAAAGTGAGACAGATTTCAGACTTCACAAAAAGTGTCTTTTCCTTTCTGTCCCCCAGACAGCTTTCAAACTGCCAAGAGCTTTCCCATCTAGTGGTCTTTTTCCTGCATGTCTAATCCCTCTGACTCTAAGACTTTGTGTAACTCTTAATACCTTCACCTCTCTCCCAATGTCCATGCTTTTCCATACTTACCACATACACACACAGACACTTAGCTCACTTCTGTCTTCATTCTCTGGGCTGTCTCATTGACAAGTCCTTGGGAAAGTCTTCACTGGTTTTAAGCATTGCCTCCAACTCCACTCCTGTAACATAGACACACACTCACCCATGCAAAAGCACACAGTTCTTTTTTCTGCTATACACTTCCTTGATTTCCTGTCCCTTCAACTTTTTCAGCATTGCCACAACTACAACAAACATGTAAATGATTATCTGTGTAATGCCCCTTCTCTTCTATCAATCTATTAATATAAACATCACAAGACAAAAACCATGACTCCTTTGCTTATTGGGTCACGCAACTTGGAAAAGAGTAAGAAATAAATGAATGTTTCCTGAATGCGGCAGTATACCTGAATGAATGACTGATGAATGGAGGTGATAGATCATAATGATAGAGGGACGGCTTCCTCAACTCCTTGGGAGGCTTGTGTACTCTAACCCTTACGGGGGTCTCTGGCTAGAAAGATCTAAGAATAGCACCTCTAAAAATGAAATATTAGAAGACTTAATGACAGTGAGAATTGCATATTGATCAGCACTTTACAGTTTATAAACAGCTTTTACTAGAAGTATCTCATGCCCTAAATGAAAGTTTGTGTGCCTGGCAAATAGTAAGGCCAAACTGAACCTTTGGAGTTTGGAGCAGAGAAAGGTTTTATTGCAGGGCCATGCAAGGAGACAGCAATGGCACCCCACTCCAGTACTCTTGCCTGGAAAATCCCATGGACGGAGGAACCTGGTGGGCTGCAATCCATGGGGTCACAGAGAGTCGGACACGACTGAAGTGACTTAGCAGCAGCAGCAGCAGCAGCAGCAGCATGCTTACTCTAGTGGCTCAGTTGTAAGTAATCCTCCTGCCAACCAAGGAGATGCAGGTTTGATCCCTGGGTCAGGAAGACCCCTGAAGAAGGAAATGGCAACCCACTCCAGTGTTCTTGCCTGGAGAATCCCAGGGATGGGGGAGCCTGGTGGGCTGCCGTCTATGGGGTCTCACAGAGTCGGACACAACTGAAGCGACTTAGCAGCAGCAGCAGCAAGGAGACAAGGTGGCTCGTGCCCTGAAAAGCCTGCCGCTCCCCCAAGGATTTCAACAAAGCATCTTTAAAAGTCAGGTCAAGGTGGGGGTCACAGGATTCCTGATCAGATCCTGCACGGTTTTCTGACTGGCTGACAGGAGGGAACAGGGTGTGTCACAGGGGTCAACTTTATCAGTCCTTGGGCTCCAAGAGGCCTGCGGCTGTGACCTAATGGTTATCAAGTAGTTAGCATTTGGTGGGGGGCTGGGGGAGAAGAGTGGGTTCATATCTGCAAAACAATGCAGGCAATTTGCATAAAATTCTGTTATCCAGGTACTGCAGAGAGGAGTTAGAGCAGGAGATATGCAGGAAAGGCCGCATAGGGTCCTGCTCAGTTACAGTGTGATCTACTCAGCAGTGCTGGATCAGAAGAATTCATATCTCCATTTGCAAATGGGGCAAAGGAGACTTGAGAGATGGTGTAACTGCCTAAGGTGTCACCAAGGCAAAGCAGCAGAATCAGTGTTCACGCCCCTGTGGATTTCAGTCTGCAGCCTGTGTTTATTTGGCACACCTTAACACTGCTGAGGCGGGTAAGCGTTCACCAAGCTCTGTGTCAGGCCCTGAGCTGTGGACTCTGCCTGCAGAGATGGATCTGATTGTGCAGGGAGAGATAAATGGACCAGTAGGCAGGGTGGACACATGCTCAGTGAGAAAGGAGCCCATGGAGAGGACCACTGAGTCTGCTCTGGGGTCGGCTCAGTGTCTGGGGCCAGAAGACACAGAGCCAGGGCAGGCCAGTGGCTTCTGGGCTAATCCCTGGCGAGCCTGGGTGGCAGGGCATTTGAGGAATGATCTCAGAAACAGACCGGGGAGAGTCCTAGCCCTGCTCACTCCCTGCTGACAGTCAGCTCCTGGGCGGCCCACTCACTGCAGGGGCGTGGGGGTGGATGCCAGAGCTGCCCTTGTCCTCAGTCCTTCCATGGCCTTTTGCCTTCTTTCCAGCCCTCTCCCCTTTGCTGGCATTTTCTCTTCTTGGAGCCTCGTCACAGGCTTCATTCTTTGCCCTCAGTTGTGAGTAAAGAAAACAGCTGACATGGTTTATGGTGCTGCTCCCATAAATTAGAAGAGAAGGAAACTGTGTTAAAAAAACATAAATTCATAAGAGAAAATAATATGAAAAAGAATATATATATGTACATATAACTGAATTACTTTGCTATACACCAGGAACTAGCCCAGCACTGTAGAGCAACTATTCCTCAATTAAATAAATTAAAAAGAAATTAAAAAATAAAAGGTAAAGCCACATTAGACTTCCGTGTAGCTCAAATGGTAAAGAATCTGCCTGTGAGGCAGGAGACCAGGGTTCATTCCCTGGGTTGGGAAGTTCCTCTGGAGAAGGGACTGGCAATCCACTCCAGTATTCTTGCCTGGAGAATTCCACGGACAGAGAAGCCTGGTGGGCTACAGTCTGTGGGGTTGCAAAGAGTTGGACACGACTGAGTGACTAACACACACACACAAAACCACATTGACTCTAAGAGAAGTAAAGGCCAATAGTGGGATGCCATTCAGTGTGGTTGTGCCTTTGCAAGTGTGTGAATGGTATTTGAAGTGGAATGATAAGATCTGTTATAGAGAAAGCCAATTTTTTCATTCATTCATGATGCTGCTACTGCTAAGTTGAGCAGAGCAAAGCACATGTCTTTGGAAAAGGGCCATAATCTGGTGTACTTCCCCCGTCGCTGGGCTTCCCCTATGGCTCAGTGGGTAAAGAATCTGCCTGCATTGCAGGAGATACAGGAGATACTGGCTTTATTCTTGGGTCAGAAAGATCCCCTGGAGGAGGAAGTGGCAACCCACTCCAGTATTCTTGATTGAAAAAACCCCATGGACAGAGGAGCCTGGCAGGCTACAGTCCACGGGGTCGCAAAGAGTCGGACACGACTGAGTGAGTAAGCATGCATATCCTACGCACGACGTAAGCATGATCATGGTAAATTACTTCATTACCTTGAGGCTTAGTTTTACCCTCTGTAAGGTGAGGATAGTAGTACCTACCCTATGGGGTGATTGGAAGAATTAAATCAAAGAATATACGAGAAGTGTTTGGTCCAGCATCTGCCTTAGGATTGCTTTTTGCTAAAGAGGAGCTGTTCGTATGATCTTTCATTCAGCTCACATGGACTCTGATCTGGGCACCAGAGGGAGAATATACAGATAAGTCACAGACCTTGGTCTCAAAAACTAGTTTAAAAGTAAAGAAAGATACATGAAAACAGGTATCCAATGAGTTAGAAGTACTCCTTGAGCTATAAAAATGACCAAGAACTTTGAGAGCACGGAAGAGAATGAGATGTTTCTGAACTGTGGGATGGAGGAAGTCAGAAAATCCTTTGCAGGGGGAGAAACGAGTTGAAGTTCTCTGTTAGAGACATGGATCAGGGGACCATCCTACATGAGGCCACAGAGATATCTGGTGACTCAGTCAGTAAGGGGGCTTCCTGACCATGGCCCTTTATCAACCTGATGCATTTTAGAGACTTTGGTTTGGGCTGGGAAGAGAACCTGGACTGTCATGGATGACTGATATGAAATGAAGCTATCAGAGCGTTTAAGAGCACAGGCACTGGAGTCGAAGATCCAGGTGCAAACCTGGACTTCATTGCTTTACGTACTAGTTGTGCCATTTGGGGTGAGTTACCTCACATCTATGGATCTCACTTTCATCATTTGCAAAATAGTGGAATTAGATACCAATTTCCTACAGTTGGCCCAACATTACAGGCACAGTAGTATTCCAGAAGCAGGTATGCAGTGAATGATGTGTGTGTGTGTGTGTGTGTGTGTGTGTGTGTGTGTGTGTGTATGAAAGGGGGCGAGAGTGAGTTTGTGCATATGAGTTGGCATTTATTGAGTGTTTACTCTTTATGGTAGAAACTATGCTAATTATTATGTGAGCATGATCATGTGAAATGAAGTCCATTTAACAGATGGGAAAATAAAACCTTAAGGAGGTCAAGTAGTTTGTCTTAGCTCATAAGGCTAGAAAATGGCAGAGCCAGTTTGCTTGATGCAAATGCCTGTAAGTATTAATTGTCCTTTTAATACCCAGTCCAGTGCAAGCTGCCTGTCTTGGCTACCCTCTGGGGCTAAGCTTCCAGTTAACACGCCACCCAGTCAGAATTAGAGACCCTTTGAAACATTGAAGTCCCCAAAATAGCAGGTTGCGTCTCTTGGAGGAGAAGGGGCCACACCCGAAGCTGGCTCCAAAGCCTCGGGGGGAGGAAAAAGAAGGGAGGAGAAGTGACTTTACCCAAAAAGGTGACACATGTTTTCCAGGAGATGCCTCTGGAGACGGGATGGAGATTCTGAGTGCAGTGGTTTTAAACGTTTCATTCAATCTTTGATTCTTGCTTCAGGCTTGGGCAAGGCTGGATTGTCGAGTCCAAAGCAAAAATGGAAAAAAATAAAGAAAAGGCTTTGCATTAGAGATCCAAAGAAATCATTGCACTGTGTCTGTTTCACATGGTGCTGCCTGCGTAAATGAGCAAACCAGATTCTACAGCCTTGGTTCCCTGAGAATCAAAGGGGCGGATCCTGAATAGGGAAGCTATAGGGAGAAAGAAAGAGGTTTGGGAAAATATGGGCTTTAGCTTTGAGAAGATGGGATTGACTTTGCAAAATGGATTTGCTGAATTGCACTGCTCGATTGCCCACTGTTTGAATGATACTGTGTGCTCTGCCTGGAGCTGGGCACTGGGTGGGTGGCGGGGGTGGGGGTGGGGGTCCTACAGGAGCGGAATAGACAGTTTTTAAGCAGTATGATAGTGGAGTTTGTCCAACGTACAGAACTAGCACAGAGAAGGGCATGATGAAAACTAACTCCAGGTTGGTTTTCTCCCCTTGAAGATCTTGTTGTAAACACTGGGGGAAATCAGTCTTTTCAAAATGATTCCTTTCACTGAAGGAGGCTGAGTAAATATAAAGATTCATAGCAAGATGATATGAGCCAGGGCACCTGTTTCTTAAGAACCACACTGGCAAGCTCAAGTTTCCATCTGCCCTTTGCTGATCGCAGGCCTGCCTACCATCTGTCCCTCACATACTCACTCTGACTTTTCTCCAGCTGGAAGCAGAGCAGTGGGATTTATAAGGGCACTGAGGTTTCTTTCCAATATGAGTTTCCCTCACCATCTATGATATTGTTCAGCCCATATTCTGTCACATTCAAAAAATTATTAGAAAGAAATAAGCAAAAAAATGTTCTTAATACAAAGTCTGTTGTGCATTCAAAGAAGAGATTTTGGTTTAAAGATTAGAAAATCCTTCCTTTAAATCTGAAAATAACAACAAAAATAGAATGGAAGGCTGAAGGAGACAGAACATCTACTCTTTCTTCAGTGAAAGTAGGAATAGCTATGGCCCCAAACCACATACTCTGATGTATTCCTATCTGTGAAATCTGGTCTGTGGCAAAGGTATGGATGCCTAGAATATGTGTGACTTCCTAAACCTGGAACTGGGTGCAGATTTCCCTAGAAGTGTCAAAATCCTGAAAAGTATGTTTGAGCAGGATACAGTTTCTATTAAATTGTTTTAATGTTTCTATTAAATGATTTTATTTAATTTTATACAATATTTTCTTATGTAATTTTTTTACAACCTTGTTCTTGACTATGGATTTTCTGGATTTGAAAAATGTTCTTAATACAAAGTCTGTTGTGCATTCAAAAAAGAGATTTTGGTTTAAAGATTATAAAATCCTTCCTTTAAATCTGAAAATAACAACAAAAATAGAATGGAAGACTGAAGGAAACAGAAAATCTACTCTTTCTTCAGTGAAGAGGTTGTTTTCTTCATTATGGATTTTCTCAAATCCAGAAAAGTGATTTTCTGATTAAGCAGGAGAATTTAAGATTGTGGGCAGCCCAGGAAGAAGAGACACAATGCTGTGGGAAAGCTCTTGCCCAGAGGCAGGCTCTGTGCACTGGTATTTGGAGCTGTTTACGGTTTAGCCCACTTTCCTTCCCCATCTGGTCTTGCCATTCCATCTCTGAGAAAGGAACTGAAGGGAGGGGTGACTGTGAAGGTCACCAGCTCACAAAGCAGAAGATCTGTAATGCGCAGGGTTTAAATGGGAACCTCTCTGATCTCCCAAATACCTAAAACAGAAGGAACAGGAACGGGCACCTGTCCTCCAGCAATGGAAATGTTAAATTTGGTGAAGTGTTCTGGAAAATTAGCAAAATAAAACTTCTGTCACTCCTTCCAGTTTTTACTTCTGCATCCCTCACTGTGCACAGTAATTGTCCAGCTAATACTTTGTCACATTCAAAAAATTATCAGAAAGAAATAAGCATAAAAATCTGTGCATTTATATAATAGTCAAAGACATGGGTGGAAGAAAGGGACATATATCTCTAGGGAAAGAGTTCAAGCAAATAGCTTTTCAGTTCTGAATAATTTCAAGGGACTTTGTTATCTTAATAACTTTCTTACATAAAAAAATGAGCTATAAACTGAAAAGCAAAAATTTAGTAAAAATTAAATCATCATCAAAGGGGGAAAGAGCTCAAGAAATAACTGAAGAAAAATGTCAAGTGTCACTGAGATTAAAGTCACATGAAAAGTTTCCAAAGTTATGCAAACTTAGATGCAAGCATAGTCAAGGACAAGGTAGTAAAAAAATTACATAAGAAAATATTGTATAAAATTAAAGAAAATTATTTAATAGAAACATTAAAACAATTTAATAGAAACTGTATCCTGCTCAAATTTTTATATTGAATGATGAACACAGATCCTAGCAAATTTATTATATTCCAATGCTACTACTACCACTGTTACTAATACTGATAATAATAGAAATAATATGGAAGGAAAATGTTCAGGTTTGCCTTACACTTCTCCACAGCAAATACTCAGAAGACAGTGGAATAGTGTTCATAAAGTTTGGAGGGAAGAAAACTGGACTCATTAATTTTATATCCAGCTGTAGTTTGTCCTTGGAATATTAAGTTACTAGACCTGCATCCTCAAATATGCAGATATTCCATGTACAACATGCGTAAATCAGCCTTGGAATTAAAGAACAGACATGAGACAAAGAAAGGCACTCAATGAAAAGACGACATTTAAAAACTTAGAAGTAGAGAAGTCGTAGTGAAAGAGATTGATGATGAACTTTACATCCATTTAGATATAGAACCAATATTAAGGACTATGTGCTCTTGTTACCTAGTAGAAAAATATTATAAAATTTGCCAATGATAAATAATGTTTAAAATTAGGAATTGGAGAAAGCAAGGATTCAAAAATAGTATTTAGGGTGGAAGCATGTAATTTGTAAAAATGTCTCCAATTATAATGTTTTAAATAAAAATTTCTCCCTTTAACTTTAGGGGGAGTTTTAATAAGTGGGATCTATTTTTCTTAATTATTAACTTAATTTTTATTTTATATTGCTGTATAGCTGATTTTTTTGGCTTCCCTGATAGCTCAGTTGGTAAAGAATCCTCCTGCAATGCAGGAGACTCTGGTTCTATTCCTGGGTCAGGAAGAGCCCCTGGAGAAGGGAGAGGCTACCCACTCCAGTATTCTTGGGCTTCATCTGTGGCTCAGTTGGTAAAGAATCTGCCTGCAATGAGGGAGACCTGGATTCAGTCCCTGGGTTGGGAAGATCCACTGGAGAAGGGAAGACTACCCACTCCAGTATTCTGGCCTGGGGAATTCCATGGACTGTGTGGTCCATGAGGACACAAAGAGTCCGACACAACAGAGTGACTTTCACTCATTCACTCCTAGTTGATTTACAATGTTGTGTTAGTCTCAGGTGTCCAGCAAAATGATTCAGTTAAGTGGGAAGTATTTTTATAGGAAAAATTTTATTTAAGGTTCACTAATTCCTTTAGTTTGGGGTTGAGCTCTACTTCTTGTTGAATTCAAGAAAATGGAATGTAATCCTTTATATTTTAAATGGCCTACCTTGGATGGGATTTCACTGAGATGTAGCATAGGGGTCGACTCTTTAAAAGTGTATTTATCTATGACATTTTTTTTCTTAATCAAAAAATACATGCTACTGAAACAGTATAATGTAAAATAGAGTTAGATTGAAGTAAAAATCTATGGACATGAAGAAAGAAAGGGAATAAAGATTAGAGATATGATTGGAAATTGGAAATTGGGAAACATGTACTGTGCATTCAGTTCATTTCAGTTCAGTTCAGTTGCTCATTCGTGTCCGACTCTTTGCGACCCCATGAATTGCAGCACGCCAGGCCTCCCTGTCCATCACGAACTCCCAGAGTTCACTCAGATTCACGTCCATCGAGTCAGTGATGCCATCCAGCCATCTCATCCTCGGTCATCCCCTTCTCCTCCTGCCCCCAATCCCTCCCAGCATCAGAGTCTTTTCCAGTGAGTCAACTCTTCGCATGAGGTGGCCAAAGTACTAGACTTTCAGCTTTAACATCATTCCTTCCAAAGAAATCCCAGGACTGATCTCCTTCAGGATGGACTGGTTGGATCTCCTTGCAGTCCAAGGGACTCTCAAGAGTCTTCTCCAACACCACAGTTCAAAAGCATCAATTCTTCAGCGCTCAGCTTTCTTCACAGTCCAACTCTGTGCATTAAGCTGACTCAATAAAATAATAAGCCATAATTAGTAGTAATGGAAAGTGTTGTAGGAAAAAAATGTTCCAACTGTGAGTTCTGCAGAGCTTACCAACTCTTGTATTTTATAGACCTTTTATTATATCTGATACTATTATACCATTTGCATTCAAAATACAAGTTTCTTTTTTAAATCTTTTCAAAGGTTATCACAAAAGTCTTCAAGACTCATGTTTGATGGAATCTGCTTCTGTCTTCTGAAATCTGTAACTAAAGAGAACTATATTTCTCTTGCCAGAGTTCTATCACTGGACTCCAGACTCCAATATCTCTTACCCTGATGAGTGCATGCTCTCTGAAAGATCTGGATTGTATGCTTTCTTATTTTTATTCAACATCCTTCAAAATGGGCAGTGTGCTTGGCATATAGTAGAATTTAATAAATGTTTGTGAACAGAATAGATGAATGAATAATGTATGAATGAACTTTAAGCCGTATTTCCAAGTCAGTCAGCAAGGAAGAGATAAAACTGGAATTTAATGTTTGGTTTCCCTAAATTATTCTATTTTATATTGGAGTATAGCTGATTTATGATGTGTGTTGGTTTCAGGTATACAGCAAAGTGATACAGTTATACGTACACATTTATCTATTGATACAGTTACATACATACATGTATCCTTTTTCAAATTCTTTTCCCATTTGGATTATTACAGAGTATTGAGTAGAATCCCCTGTGCTATATAGTAGATCCTTGTTGGTTATCTATTTGAAATATAGTGGTGTGTATATGTCAATCCCAAATGCCCAAGCTACCCTCCCCTATCCTTTCCCCTATAGTTCGTTCTCTATGGCTTCCCTAACTTTAAAGTCCCTCTGCTCTTTGCTATACTCTATAGTGGATTGCCATTTCCTTCTCCAGGGGATCTTCCCGACCCAGGGATCGAACCCAGGTCTCCCGCATTGTAGACAGACGCTTTTCCTAAGCTCTGGAGGAAGGAAGAGTTGGTATTCGAACCATAAACCCATTGTCAGTATCAAGGGACACTTTGGCAACACACACTGGCTTGAGGTCCTGCTGTGTATGGTTATCCTTTTGATATGTCATGAGTTTGAGAGAGGACAAAAAAGAGTTTTAGAAGAAATTGCATCTGCAGATACAAAGAAATAAAAGCTGATGATCCAAGATCCTGAGACACTCTCATTGCTCTGATAATGGGTTCACAGGTTGGAAAGACCCCTTCACACTTTCTGCAAGATTGCTTTCTCTACTGAGATGGTAAAATGGCATCTTTTGGAAATTTCCCTGGTGGCTTATATTCTGTGTTCCCATTGCAAGGGGCCTGGCTTCAATCTGTGGTCAGAGAACTAGATCTCACATGTCACAACTAGCAGTTTGCATATGCCACAATGAAAGGTTCTGCGTGCCACAATGAAGACTGAAGATCCATGGACCACAGCTAAGACCTGGAGCAGTCAAATGAATCAATAATTAAAAAATATATATATTTCTTAAGTGGGACCTTTTGTAAGTTAGTTTCAGAATGTATAGTGCTAGCAATTTCTGTATGCCAGTCTGATATTAGATGACACAAGCAGTATTTGTAAAGGATGAGGTCAAAGGCTGTGTGACCACTAGCCCCATATAAAAGCATAAAAGTGAGTTAAGTGAAGATTTAAATGATGAGAAGCATTTTCATTGGAAAAGGTTATTAGAGATGTAGCCTCTTGCTCACGGGGGAAGGCCAAAATCTCATTTTAACTCACTTCAGATCAACATTTGAAGGAGATGATTCTGTAGACATTGTGGCTGATAATGGACTCATGCCCATTAAAAACTAGTGGAGAAAACTGTGTCTGGTATCTGTTCTGGTGATAGATGAAGACAGGCAATTTTATCGGGAATGACCTGCTCTCCTGGAGTTCAGCAGAGCAAAGAAGGTTTGCTTCTGAAGTACCAGATGGCTCACCAGAAAGGAAGGCCCTGGGAGTCATCCAAAAAAGGGTTTTTCCAAAAAGAACTTCTTAAAAAAAAATTATTACAGCATCATTGATTTACAACGTTGCAATAGTTTCAGGTGTACGGCAAAGTGAATCAGTCATGCATATGCATATATCCATTCTTCTTTAGATTTCCCCATGTAGGTCATTACAGTCTTAAGCAGAGTTCCCTGTGTTATACAGTTGGCTCTTATCCGTTTTCTATTTTATATATAGCAGTATGTATATATCAATATGTACACACTACAATTCCAATCTCCCAAATTATTCCTGAAGAGGTGTTGAGACCCCAATAAAGAGTCTCACTGAGGCTGTGCTGTGCTTAGTCGCTCAGTCATGTCCGACTCTTCACAGCCTCATGGACTGTAGCCCACCAGGCACTTCTCTCCATCAGGATTCTCCAGGAAAGAATGCTGGAGTGGGTTGCCATGCCCTCCTCCAGGGACTTTCTCCACCCAGCTATCAAACCCAAGTCTCCCTCATTACAGGCAGATTCTTTACCATCTGAGCCACCAGGGAAGCCCAAGAATACTAGAAAGGGTGGCCTATCCCTTCTCAGGGGACTGTCCCAATCCAGGTATTGAACCGGGGTCTCCTGCATTGCAGGCAGATTCTTTTACCAGCTGAGCTACCGGGGAAGACCCTCACTGAAGGTATCAGAGGTCAAAGGGAAAGCTATAGATGCTCCCATTGCATGGAACTGAACAAGAAATATCCAGAAACAATGGTGGACTATCTATAAAGAACTCACAAATACACTATAAGAAGGATCGACTTTGAATATCCACTGAACCTAGTCTCTGCATTTACCCACCATGATGCCCAGAGGAAACTCATATCAGATTCCATCAGCACCGGTGAAGAAAGACTTTTCCTGGCCTCTGTCTCTCCTTAGTCTTCCATTTCAGTCCTGGAGGAACCAGAGGCAGCCTCACAAGGTGGGGGGTGGGGGGAGAAGGAAGGCAGAATGGCAATATGAGCACCCTACCTGATGTTGACCTGACCTGGGGAAGGAGGAAGCAAATTACAAAGGAAGTGAAAATTGTGATAATTCCATAGACCTGAACATATTAATCACTGAACTGAGGGTGTCCACTGGAGAAGGTACTGGCACCCCACTCCAGTACTCTTGCTTGGAAAATCCCATGGACAGAGGAGCCTAGTAGGCTGCAGTCCATGGGGTCGCTAAGAGTCGGACGTGACTGAGCGGCTTCACTTTCACTTTTCATTTTCATGCACTGGAGAAGGAAATGGCAACCCACTCCAGTGTTCTTGCCTGGAGAATCCCAGGGACGGAGGAGCCTGGTGGGCTGCTGTCTCTGGGGTCACAGAGAGTCAGACACAGCTGATGAGACTTAGTAGCAGCAGCAGCAAAGGGTGTCCAGGGAGTATTTTTATTATTGGAGAGCAACCAGGCAAGCTATGGAGCCAACTCAGTGTTACATCCAGAGAAGAACTAGCATCTAGTATATGTCTGAATGAGCAAATGGGGAAGAAATAAAATGCTTCCCTCTAGCCATGCCACTTGGAGTCCTGGTCTTTCAACTCCTTGGTTATGTTTTAAAGGTACCTAGAGGGTACAAAGCTCACTGCAGTTTGAATTCCATCTATTTTCCTAGCCCTACTCTATGCAAGATCCCCCTCTAATTTAATTAAATTAACTAGTATCAACAACAGAGCGTCTGCTTCATTCCACATACCATGCTAAGTGCTTTATGAACATGAACTAATTTAATCATGTCCTCAACCCTCCCAAAGCAGTATCATAGTCTCTTATTACAGTTTAGGAAACTGGGGCTGAGCTAGGGGAAGCACTTTAATCAATACCACATGACTAGTAAGTGGCAGAGTCCAGGTTTCAGGGAAAATTTAACCAACTCGAAAGCTTCCTCTACTAACCATGACCCCTCTACCCGTTTCTCAAGCAGAAGAGAGACTCACAGACATTGAGAACAGACCTGGAGTTGCCAACAGGGAGGGGGGTACAGGAGGGAAGGACTGGGTTGGGATTAGCAGATGCAGACTATCATATATAGGATGGACAAACAAGGTCCTGCTGTATAGCACTGGGAACTGATTCAATATCCTGTGATAGCCATAATGGAAAAGAATATACAAAATAACCTCAGTATGTGTATACCTGAATCACTTTGCTATACAGCAAAGATTGGCACAACATTGTAAATCAACTGTACATCAATTAAAAAAAAATAAAAAAGAAGATACTTGCTATAAAGACTTTGCCAGTCTCTACTTAAACTCTGATGGCTGGGAAAGATCCTTAAACAGCTCACTCCAGCTGAACTCCCCCATCGTAGTTGAGTATCCTTTGTAAGTCAGCTGGATACAGCTTCTTGGCATTTCTGCTCTTTGCTGTTAACAAAGTATAATAATGTATAACACTATATTAAACCAGTTTAAATACTTGAATGTATGAGAGTCTTTTTGCTACAATAGCCAAGTCTCCTTTAAATAGTCACAAACTTTTTTCTCTAGGCAGACCATCTCTGTCTATTTTAATATTTTAATATTTGTCATCCTTTAACTTGTCTTTAAATGATGCCAGTTAAACTTAGGTTACCTGACAAGTCTGTCTACTGTGGGATACAGACCAGCACTTTGCCTGCTACATAGTATTATAGGCGATTTAAATGTCTAGATTCAATTAGACTTCATTAGTGAATGTTTGTCCCACTCCAGTGTTCTTGCCTGGAGAATCCCAGGGACAGGGGAGCCTGGTGGGCTGCCATCTATGGGGTCGCACGGAATCAGACACGACTGAAGCGACTTAGCAGTAGCAGCAGCAGCAGCAGCAGCCGCAGTGAATGTTTGTTGGTTGGTTGGGTTGAAGATTCCTCATCAGATTATTCTGAATTCCTTAATCTAGACCTCCCGCAGTGTATAAGATGTCTCTAACATCATTCTGATTGTATTAAATCTTGACCTTGTCCCCAGGAATGTGATATCTGCTTTGTTTTCCTGAGGGCCATAGCTTCATTTGCATCATTTAAACAGTTTATGCTTCTGCCTTCCCCTTAGTAGTCTTTTCGGCCATCCCTGATACATCTGAGCTTATTTGCTTTTCAATATTCTGCTGCGGATATAATCCCATGGCATGCAAGTAGAGCCATTTTATAGACTTTTAAAGGTGGAGGCCAGACTTCAGGGGGAATGTGAACAACAGAGCAACATTTTGCATGTTCTTAATTTACAGTTGGATCGGTTTTAAGAGAAGATGTGAAAAGAGGAAGAATGATAACAGGGGAGGAAGACAACTTGAAAAAGGCGGGGGTGGGTAGGGGAGACATCTGAACAAGAGAGATGAAAATTAATGCCTTCAGCAAATGACAACTTTCATTTGTGAAGTAGTTCCTAGCTTCCAGACCCTGAGAAGTGTTTTATCAGCATCATATTATATAAGACTTCACATAATGTTAAAAGGTGAATATTCTTTCCATGGTTACTAAGAAAACTGAGGCTTGAGGAGAGTAAATTGCTTGCTAAGGGTCTTACAGCCATTAAATTACAAAGGTTAGATTCACATGACTTTCCTTTTAACTTTAAAGTTTAAATATATATACAATGGAATGTTACTCAGTCATAAAAAGGAATGAAATAATGCCATTTGTAGTGACATGAGTGAGCCTAGAGCTTGTCATCCTGAGTGAAGTAAGGTAGATAGAAAAAGGCAAATATCTTATGTTATCTCTTACATGTGGAATCTAAAGAAAAATGATACAAAGGAAACTATTCATAAAACAGAAGTAGAATCTAGATGTAGAAAACAAGCATATGGCTACCAAGGGGGAAAGGGAGGTGGGAGGGATAAATTGGGAGGTTGGAATTGACATACACATGCTACTATATATAAAATATGTACAAAATAGATAAGTGATAAGAACTTACTATGGGGAATTCTACTCAATACTCTGTAATAACCTATGTGGAAATAGAATCTAAAAAAGGCTGGATGTATGTACACATATGACTGATTTACTTTGCTGTACACTTGAAACGAACACAAGAATGTGAATCAATTGTATGCCATTAAGCATTTGGAAGGACTGATGCTAAAGCTGAAACTCCTGTACTTTGGACACCTCATGCAAAGAGTTGACTCACTGGAAAAGACTCTGATGCTGGGAGGGATTGGGGGCAGGAGGAGAAGGGGATGACCGAGGATGAGATGGCTGGATGGCATCGCTGACTCGATGGACGTGAGTCTGAGTGAACTCTGGGAGATGGTGATGGACAGGGAGGCCTGGCGTGCTGCGATTCATGAGGTTGCAAAGAGTCGGACACGACTGAGCGATTGAACGAACTAACTAAACATCTATGAATGAAAAAATCAAGTGTCTCCAATAAAGTCTATCATGCCTTAGCCACTGTTATATTGCTTCCGAAATCAGAAAGAATTTAAAAGAAATGTCTAAAACACACAAGCAAAACCCCCCAAAATCTCTAGTGTCTAAGAGAGATTGAAGAGAATGTAAGACTACTAGATTTCATTAGAAGACTAAAACTCTAGGGAATGTTTCATCGGTGTGACTTAAAACTATGTTTTCCTTGGGGCTTTTATGTATGTATTTGTATATTTATATATAGGTTTTTTATATGTATTGGAGGTGTGAGGAGATGATGCTACCACTTTCAGACTGAGAACAGCTCTGTGGACTTCTACCTGGGGCAGGTTTGTCCCTCAGAAGATACTGAGAATGTTTGGAGACATCCATAGTTGTCATAGTTGCTGAGGGGGAGGAGAAAAGAGTGAAGGTTTCATTTACTGGGCAGAAGCCAGACACACCACTTGTTGTTCACTCAGTTGTTGTTCATGCTCAACTCTTTGTGACCCCATGGACTGCAGCACACCAGGCTTCCCTGTCCTTCACCATCTCCTGGAGTTTGCTCAAACTCATGTCCATTGAGTAGGTGATGCCATCCAACCATCTCATCCTTTGTCATCCCCTTCTCCTCTCGCCTTCAATCTTTCCCAGTACCAGGGTCTTTTCTAATGAGTGTCATCTTTGCATCAGGTGGCCAAAGTATTGGAGCTTCAGCTTCAGCATCAGTTGTTTCAATGAATATTCAGGATTGATTTTCTTTAGAATTGACTTGTCTGATCTCCTTGCAGTACAAAGGACTCTTAAGAGTCTTCTCCAACAACACAGTTCAAAAGCATCAGTTCTTTGGCACTCAGCCCTCTTTATGGTCCAACTCTCACATCCATACATGACTACTGGAAAAAACCACACCTTTGACTATACAGACTTTTGTTATCAAAGTAATGGATCACATGGATCACAGCCTTGTCTAACTGAAGGAAACTATGAGCCATGCTATGTAGGGCCACCCAAGATGGGTGGGTCACGGTGGACAGTTCTAACAAAACATGGTCCACTGGAGAAGGTCCACTGGCAAACCATTTCAGCATTCTTCCCTTGATAACCCCATGAACAGTATGAAAAGGCAAAAAGATATGAAAAGAGACACCAGTAAATGCCCTAAAATGCCCAGGACGACCCCACAACATCCACTTGTCTCAACTTGTCAATAACACTGAGACAGAGAAACCCTGGAGTGAACTCAAGGTACTAATCTTTACTAAAATTGTGTTTTAATCTCCTTAATATCAAGTAGCTCCATCATGTCTGGAGGAATCAAGACTAGAGACTTTTACAAGGAAATGGTCTTGCCTTGCAAGAAGAAGAGGATAAGGAATATACTTTGGGGGCGGGAGACTTAGAGCCCTGGGAGAAATGTGCTGACCGTGAACATGTCCTTGTTAATATTCAGTTCTGAGCAGAGACTGCGTGCCAGCCATCCTTTACATAGGTGGTTTTTGGGTCTAGCTAGAAAGAATTGGCCTTTGAATCCATACTCAATGACTGTAGCAGATTTGCCTGTCTCCTGTGTTTTGGTTATTCCTTCTTTATGAAAAAAAAAAAAAATCAATGTCCGTTGTACATTGAAAAAGGAGGATCTGTGACCTGTTATATTTAGCATTGCGAGGGAGGAGAACTGCAATATTTGCTTTCCATAAATTTGCAAAGAGAAAGATATTTTCCACCCACCCCACCCATTCCACGGCTTTCCACTGACAGCTGCATATATAGATATCCTGCCATATGTCTCTGGAGAAAAGGAGAGCTGAGAGGCATGAATGGAGCCATTGACTCAGCTGTTTTTTGGGCACAATTGCTTTGGGGCGGGGGGTAGGGGGCAGTCCTCCCACTGTGAATGAACTGCGGGGGCACAGCTAGTGGAAGGACTTCGCCCAGTAATTCCTGGTTGATTCCTTATTTGGGTCAGTGATGAGGTGCACAGAACCAGCTATAACCTCAGGATCCAAAAATGACTTTCCAAGCCCGACTCCTTACAGTCAGGCCCTGTTGATGGAGCCTAGGAGAGGAATATAGGCTGGAACTCTCTAGGTATGAGTGGGGGAGGAGAGGAAAAAGAAGGAAATGGTTTCCGTGAATTATTGCTATAGGTTTAGAGAAATAAAATCATGGTTTTAAGAAAGAGATGGAAAGATCTCTACAGTTGCCACTCCCATTGCTCTTGGGATAAAATTCAAGTTGCCTAATGTGGCCAACTAGGCCTGGCACGAACAAGTCCCTGGCTGTCTCTCTAGTCTCTTTCTGCTCTGCTCTTATCTTCTCCAGCCAGGCTGGCCACCATCTAATCTCAAGGTCTTTGCAAATGTTCCTTCATTCTGGAAAGGTTTGCCTCCAACCCTTCTCCTAGAGGCTAACCCCTACTCATCCTTAGGATGTAGTTAAAAAATAACATCCCTGACCCTCAGACTAGATTGGATTCCTGTCCCATGTTTCCATAGTAACCTGATGTTTTTTCACTGTGGTTATTCCAATTGCCATTCCACAGCTATGTTCCACATCTGTGAGCTCCATGAAGGTTAGGAAATATCTGCCTTGCTCATGTCTGTATTTCCAATACCTAGCTCAGCAGCTGGCCCCTGGCAGAAATGGTTGGACATAGCATTAATACTAAAGAGTAAGTAATGAAGGTGAAAAAGAGGGAAGGAAGGAAGGTGGAAGAAAGGAAAGAAAAGAGAAGGAGGGAGGAAAGGAAAGAAAGAAGGAAAAAGAGACGTTCGTATGAAAACAGCATTATCAATCATCAGGTTCAACTTCTGCACTTATCTGTAGGCCAAACGGGGAACTAAAGGCCAAAATCTAGACTTCCTGAATCTCAAGCCAATAAAATAAATAAACACAATAAATCTAGAGAGGGTACTCAGAAAGAGGTCAACTGTTCCTAAAACTTGGAGGGAGAGTTGAGCCTGTGATATCTCAGTGTGATCCGTGCCTTGGGCTCTTCTATCAAGTGGGCATGTGTTCTGTCTCCTGCCATTAAAAAAATTTTTTTATTGTTATTATTTTTAAAATATTTATTTATCTGGCTGCACTGGGTCTTCATTGTAGCATGCAGGATCCTTACTTGTGGCAGATGACCTCTTTGTTGGGCAATGTGTGATCTAGCTCCTTGACCAGAGATAGAACCTGGGCCCCCTGCATTGGGAGTATGGAATCTTAGTTACTGGAACCAGGGAAGTCCTGTCCTGTCATTACTGAGGGAGTGATTAGGGGCACTGCATTTGTAAAGCAGAAATTCCATGCCAAGGACTATGCGTAGTATATAAAGTACATTTTCTCATTTATCCTAAAAAAGCCACACATTGAGACAAGGATTGATCCCCAGTGGTGCTGGTGGAGAAATCAAGACTCAGAATCTCAGGGTACATTATGAGAAAGCACATGCCCGTAGGCACCTGGAAACCTTACTCATTTATCCCCCTTTTGATTCCCAGCTTCCCATTGACTCTTACTTGTACTTGACTTCACATATTACTTTTTCAGGAGGGGTTCACTTTACTTTCTTCCCTCACTGGGCTTCTCTTAAAGGCCTCCATCTCCTCTTTTTGGTACCTGACATAGTTTTAATCAGGCATTTTTGAGTGATTTGCATCTATGTGAAGGCAAGGCACATGCCTGGCATGGATTGCCCTTGTGTCCCCAGCCCCTGAATAGTCCTTGACATGTAATAGGTTGCACTTCCCTAGTGGCTCAGTGGTAAAGAAGCTACCTGCCCATGCAGGAGACATGAGTTTGATCCCTGGGTCAAGAAGATCCCTTGGAGAAGGGAATGCGAAACCCACTCCAATATTCGTACCTGGAAATCCCATCAACAGAGGAGCCTGGCAGACCGTAGCGCATGGGGTCGCAAAATTGTCAGACATGACTTAACAACCAAACGATAACAAAAGTATGTATAAGCAAATGAGTTAGACTCTTTTATTGAGTTGTTGTTTAGTTGCTAAATTGAGTCTGACTCTTTTGCGACCCCGTGGACTGTAGGCCACAGTTCCCTCTGCTCAAGTTTTTACTGCATTTTAAATCCTGTATGGGTCTCTGGATACAAAGAAAACTGTTACTGTTGTTCAGTGGCTAAATGGTGTCCGATTCTTTTGACCACAGGATCTGCAGCATACCAGCTTCCCTGCCCTTCTCTATCTCCCGGAGTTTGCTCAAACTCATGTCTATTGAGACAGTGAAAGAAAATTAGTACGTGGCTATTGCCCAAAGAGTTGGACACGACAGAGTGACTTTCACTTCATTTCTCTTCATTGCTCTAAAAGCATTCATGGTCACATGGGGGAAAACTACTGCTTAAAAAAATAAGGTAATTGAGGGCTTCCCTGGTGGTCCAGTGGTTAAGAATCTGCCCTGCAATGCAGGGGATGTGGGCTCAATCCCTGGTTGGAAATCTAAGATCCCACATGCTGTAGGCAACTAAGCCCATGATGCAATTAGAAGGTTCCATTTGCCACAACTAAGACACAGTGCAGCCAAATAAATAATTTTTTTTTAAATAAGGGAATTGTGTGATTAGATCAATTCTTTCTAGCAAATGGTGGTTAAATGATTTAGTGAGTTACTGTTAATTCTGCTATGGTGATACAGGGATGCTATACAATTAATCCCATGGATGCCCCCTGGTTATTTTTGTCTAAATTAAGCCACCATGATAGTAACTATCTAGGACTCTTACTCTGCAAAAGTAAAACAAATGTTCAATGTGTACTTTGAAAAAGGACAAAAAAAAAAAGGGTAATTGAAGTGTATTGTGGGGGAGTAAGTCGGGGGGAAAGGTAGAGTTAGTTAATTTTGTCAGAGGATAGGAAACATTCAGAAAATGTTTATAGGAGGAGAGGAGACTTGGTGGGAGCCCCTCAAGGTGAGAAGACTTTTATCAGGTGAACAAGAGCTAAGGTATTATAACAGTGAAGGAAATGCAAATGAAGGGAGCCCAGTGAGCAGAGGAAAGAGAAAATGGGGCGGGGGGGGGGGGGGAATAGCATTTGTGTTCAGCAATTGCAAATAGATGGGTTTGCCTGGAGCACAGGGCTGGTTCAGGGGCACGGCCAGCATAGTTTGAAGATGGAGGTATGGTATGGACTAAATTATGAAGTGGTTTTCACACCTGCCTTGGAAGTTTGAATTCCTTACTGTAGGTGGTAACAAGCACATATTGACAGCAAAACACACTTGGAAGAATATTGAACAGGTCATTCATTATGCAAATATACATGTTAGGTAGGTAGAATAGGGAAAAGGAGTCCAAAATGGCAGTGGCTAAAAGACAAGGAAGGGAAAAGCCCGCGAAAATAGAACAAAAGAAGGTCTGAGGAGGACCAGAGTGAGGACCTCAGGTAAAACAAACAACACTCCTGGCTGGCCCAATTTACATAGGACAGGCCCAGGGAGAGAGAAACATATAAACAGAGGAGCCAAAGCTAGCTCTCTCTCTCTCTCTCTCTCCTGCATGCTGGGGCGCTCTTCTCCTCGTGTCTTTGGATCGACGTGCCCTCATGCCTCAAAGATGGATTTTCCTGCTATCTTCTAAATAAAATAGAGCTGTAACACTGATTTGTCTAAGAGCTATAATATGGTCCATTCGAGACCTGAGAGCTATAACACGGTCTATCCAAGACCTGAGAGCTGTGACACGCCGAGGGGGCTTTAATGTCCGTCACTCCAAATCTTTGTTGTGTCGAGACAAAGAACCGAGGAACATACACTCATGTGACATACTCTCACTGGGTTCTAACACTGGGGCCAAGCTCTGTGCTACTGAAGAACGTGGGTAAAAATGAAAAAAAGACAATGCCCTCTTCTGTGAAAGTGAAAGTCACTCAGTCGTGTCTGACTCTTTGCAACTCCATGGACTGTACGGTCCGTGGAACTCTCTAGGCCAGAATACTGGAGTGGGAAGCCTTTCCCTTCACTGGGGGTTCTTCCCAACCCAGAGATTGAACCTAGGTCTCTCGCGTTGCAGGTTAATTCTTTACCAGCTGAGCCACAAGGGAAGCCCTCTTCTAAGAAGACTGCCTTTTATTAAACACATAGCAGAAGTCAGGCCCCGCAGTCAGTAGACTCCAGGTCAACCTAACTGTCACATTTCACAGTAGGAATCTGAGGCCCAGGGAAATTCAGCACTGGCCCAGTGTGTGCTATTGGTAGAGCTAGGACTGGAATCCATGTTTATAATTCCTGTTCGCCTGATCTTGCGACTAAAAGTATAGTTTCTAATGTGAAGAACAGACTCATTGGGAAAAAAAACCTGATGCTGGGAAAGATTGAAGGCAGGAAGAAAGGCAATGACAGAGGATGAGATAGTTGGATGGCATCACCGACTCAAAGGACATGGGTTTCAGAAGGATCTGGGAGTTGGTGAAGGCCAGGGAAGCCTGGTTGATGCAGTCCATGGGGTCACAGAGTTGGACACGACTTCAGTTCAGTCAGTTCAGTCGCTGAGTCATGTCCGACTCTCTGTGACCCCATGAATCGCAGCATGCCAGGCCTCCCTGTCCATCACCATCTCCCAGAGTTCACTCAGACTCACGTCCATTGAGTCAGTGATGCCATCCAGCCATCTCATCCTCAGTCGTCCCCTTCTTCTCCTGCCCCCAATCTCTCCCAGCATCAGAGTCTTTTCCAATGAGTCAACTCTTCGCATGAGGTGTTCAAAGTACTGGAGCTTCAGCTTTAGCATCATTCTTTCCAAAGAAATCCCAGGGTTGATCTCCTTCAGAATGCACTGGTTGGATCTCCTTGCAGTCCAAGGGACTCTCAAGAGTCTTCTCCAACACCACAGTTCAAAAGCATAAATTCTTCGGTGCTTAGCCTTCTTCACAGTCCAACTCTCACATCCATACATGACTACTGGAAAAACCATAGCCTTGACTAGACGGACCTTAGTTGGCAAAGTAATGTCTCAGCTTTTGAATATGCTATCTAGGTTGGTCATAACTTTTCTTCCAAGGAGTAAGCATCTTTTAATTTTATGGCTGCAGTCACCATCTGCAGTGATTTTGGAGCCCCCCAAAATAAAGTCTGACACTGTTTCTACTGTTTCCCCATCTATTTTCCATGAAGTGATGGGACCAGATACCATGATCTTCATTTTCTGAATGTTGAGCTTTAAGCCAACTTTTTCACTCTCCTCTTTCACTTTCATCAAGAGGCTTTTTAGATCCTCTTCACTTTCTGCCATAAGGGTGGCATATCTGAGGTGATTGATATTTCTCCCGGCAATCTTGATTCCAGCTTGTGTTTCTTCCAGTCCAGCATTTCTCATGATGTACTCTGCATATAAGTTAAGTAAGCAGGGTAACAATATACAGCCTTGATGTACTCCTTTTCCTATTTGGAACCAGTCTGTTGTTCCATGTCCAGTTCTAACTGTTGCTTCCTGACCTGCATACAGATTTCTCAAGAGGCAGGTTAGGTGGTCTGGTATTCCCAGCAACTGAAAACCATCAATGCTAGGTTCAGACTCTCACTTTTCATTTTATTTTCTCCTTGTAGTAAGGGGTGTCAGGAGGGTATGGGTATTTGTTGATTGACTTTTTGCTGTGCTGGGTCTTCGTTGCTCTGCGCCAGCTTTCTCTACTTGCAGTGAGCGAGGGCTTATCTGTAGTTGCTGTGCTTATGCTTCTCATTGTCGTGGTTTCTTTTGTTGCGGATCATGGGTTCTAGGGCTTGCAGGCTCAGTAGTTGTGGCACATGGGCCGAGTTGCCCTGAAGCATGTGGGATTCTCCTGGACAAGGGATGGAACCCGTGTCCACTGCACTGGCAGGTGGACTCCCAACCGCTGTACAAGCAGGGAAGCTCCAGGGTTTGGGTTTTGAAGCCAGTTGGATCTCAGTCCAAATCCAAGCTCTGCCACGGACTTCCTCAGTGACTGCAAACAAATCCCTCCCTGGGTTTCAAAGCCCTGTCAGATGGGGTGGAAGCTCTCTCTGTCACTGTTTTGCAACGAGTGTGAATAAGCTGACACATGTACGGTATCCAATACAGGGTGCAGCAGGAGATATAGCTTGATCCACGTTAGTGCTCCAGTATCCCTTGCTGGAAGAAGGAAGGAAGTTGTCTCTTCAAGCATTACCAGGACATGCATCACACAAACCAAAGGATGTAAATCATTTTTGCTCTTTCCCTCCTTGCAACCAAGATTTATTTCTTATCTGTGTGACTGTGCCATCTGAGGGGAAAAAACTGGTCAGAAACACTTCCTTAGACTAGAAAGACTGGCTGGGGTTCAAGGACTGTCTCTCCGGAGTCTCCACGTCAGCAGGCTTCTCCATTCACCAGTTGAGCAGACAATTACCATTTTGGATAGATAAAGCAATTTCATTATTCATCTACCCATAAAACTCTGTCCTTCCTTGTTGGGGCCTGAGGTGTTAGTTTTATGATATGAGGGCAGAGGCTATTCTTCAGTCTCCGGTTTCAAAGAACAGCTTTTCTTAGAAATGGTAGGAACAGGCTTGCCTGTTCATGGAAGGATACTTTGCTGAAATAGTAGGGCTTTGTAAATCCCTGAAGGAATGGAGGTGGCTGAATTTCCAGACTTGGATTTGGTTGAAGGAATTTCTGACAGACACATTCCCTCAATGGTAACTTTGGACTCACTAGAGCTTTGGGAGCAAAATAAAGCATGCTTTGCATTTGGGGAATAAGAACCATGTCCTTCCTTCCCTCCTCCCATCCTCCCTCTCATTTATTAAAACAAAAAAACAAACAAACAAACAAAAAAAAACAAAAAAATAAAAACCAACTTCACTATGGTTATATTTGCAGAAAGACATGCATCTACATTCTACATTTTCAGTAGAAAAAAAATAAGATTTAAACACTTCTCCAGATTGTCTCCAAACCTACAGCTTTCTAGAATTAGAGAATTTTTTTTTTTTCAAAATTTGACAAGTATCCTTAACCAGATGTTCTCAATCTATGGACACCAGTGTGATCTTCTATTTTTCCTTTACATTTTCCTCTAAAAGTTCACTTCTATGTACTCTCGAGTTTTTTCTTTTTTCTTTCTTTTTTTTTAATAAAATGTTGTCCTTCTTAACACTCATGATAAGACACTGTAGACACTGTACATTCCCAGTGAATGAGGCCATGGCATTGGCTGAGATGAAAGTAAAGATCGTCAAGTAATGAAGCATTTCCTATTTATTCAAGGAATAATGTATGGAGTGCCTGTCATATGACAGACAGTACTGGGAACTGAAACTACAGCAGAGAAAAAGAAAAGATGATCCTTTCTCATACAGAGCTATTTTCCTGGAAATTTTTGGCAGGATTCATGAATTTGGATTTTTTGTTTTTAGTTAAGACTTTATCTTCTTAGAGTAGTTTCAGTTTAACAGAAAGGTACAAGAGTTCCCATATATTCCCTAACATCATACATTCATTGTCTCCTCTATCATCAACATCCCCCATCAAAGGGTACATTTATTACAACTGATGACCATATATCATCACATCATAATCACACAAAGTCCACAGTTTACCTTAGGGTTCATTCTTGGGGGTGTAGGGTCTTCCAGGAGGCTTAGTGGTAAAGGATCCGCCTGCCAATACAGGAGACCCAGGTTTGATCCCTGGGTCAGGAAGATCCCCTAGAGAAGGAAATGGCCATCCACTCCAGTATTCTTGCCTGGAGAATCCCAGGGACAGAGAAGCCTGGCAGGCTACAGTCCATGGGGCCACAAAGAGTTGGACATGACTGAGTGACTAAGCATGGCATGGCTTGGCCTTGCACATTCTATAAATCTGGACAAATTTATAATGCTAGTATCTATCATTATACAATTATGCAGAGCATTTTTTCACCATCCTAAATATCTCTATGTTCTGCCTAGTCATCCTTCTATTTTGGGTATATAGTAAATGTGCAATTAAATTTTGTTAATGTAATTCACCAAAGCCAGAAGAAAATGAAATTTTGTGATGCAGGTAGAGTTTAGTTTGGTTTTGGGTGTGTGACTTTGCTAAAAGATTTAGTTTTGAGAGGTGTTTCCAACAGAGACTTTTAAAAATATTATACAATTTAAGGGGTTCTGGGAAAGCTACTCATTCTTCCAATTCATCTCCCTGAGGACTATTTCCCCCTACAAATTTCCACTTTCTTCACTGGTGTGGAATCTGGTCAGAGAGACAGATCACTTTCCCTTTAGTAAGTATGCCAAGTCTTTTGCTTGAGTTTGTGATTGAGCAGACAAGAGAATTATGGTATCATTCAGTCAAGCACTCCAATAACAGGGATTCTTGACTGAATTGATAACTGGGATCCCTTGAAACTTGCTAACTTTTAGGCTTCTTCTGGCTTCTGTGACTGGAGGAAATGGTGACTCCAATAGCATCTGCCTTTACTCCCAATTCCACCTTCACTGGTTCAGTGAACACATGTCTGATTCATTCACCAATCAAATATTTACTGTGTTTACACTGTATATGAAGCACTAAGTGCCAATGATTTAGATGTGAATTAAGTGTCATCATTCCCATATGGATGCTATCTTTCAAGAGAGGATTACATACGGAGACAGGAAATTTCAATAGATTATGGCTGATGGCATGGCAGTGCAGAAGCAGGGCTAGACCACAAAGCAAGGGTTCTATTCTTCAGGGGTGGGAGCACAGAGGATGAGCTGCCCGAGCTGAGGCCTGGAGGACGAGTAAATAGCAAGCAGATGAAGTAGACATGGGTTTAGGGGATGCATTTCAGCCAGTTGTTATTTAGCCACAGAGTTGTGTGAGACTCTTTTGCAGCCCCATGGACTGTAGCCTGCCAAGCTCCCCTGTCCATGGGATTTCCCAGGCAAGAATACTGGAGTGGGTGGCCATTTCCTTCTCCAGGGGATCCTCCTGATTCAGGGATCAAACCCACATCTCCTGCACTGGCTGGAAGTTCCTCACTGCTGAGCCACTAGGGAAGCCCACTTTAGCCAGAGGTAACAGCATATATAGACCCACAGATTAGTAAGAGCATGGCACATACAGGAAATAGCAGAGTGGATGAAGACTGGTGTGTAAGGTTGAATGTGCCAAGAGCTGAGGTTGGAAAAACATAGGAAAGGCAAATCTTGACAGCCTTGTCGATTCCTTAGTAGTTTGAAGTAGCAGGGCTTCCCAGGTGGTGCTAGTGGTAAAGAACCTGCCTGCCAAAGCAGGAGACATAAAAGACGCGGGTTTGATCCCTAGGTTGGCAAGATTCCTGGAGTAGGAAATGGCAACCCCTTCTGGTATTCTTGCCTGGAGAATCCCATGGACAGAGGAGCCTAATGGGCTGTGGCCCATAGGGTCACAAAGAGTTGGACACAAGACCGGGAGCTGACTGTGGCTCAGATCATAAACTCCTTATTGCCAAATTCAGACTCAAATGGAAGAAAGTAGGGAAAACCACTAGACCATTCAGGTATGACCTAAATCAAATCCCTTATGATTATACAGTGGAAGTGAGAAATAGATTTAAGGGACTAATTCTGATAGATAGAGTGCCTGATGAACTATGGACAGAGATTCGTGACATTGTACAGGAGACAGGGATCAAGACCATCCCCATGGAAAAGAAATGCAAAAAAGCAAAATGGCTGTCAGGGAGGCCTTACAAATAGCTGTGAAAAGAAGAGAGGTGAAAAGCAAAGGAGAAAAGGAAAGATATAAGCATCTGAATGCAGAGTTCCAAAGAATAGCAAGGAGAGATAAGAAAGCCTTCCTCAGTGATCAGTGCAAAGAAATAGAGCAAAAGAACAGAATGGGAAAGACTAGAGATGTCTTCAAGAAAATTAGAGATACCAAGGGAACATTTCATGCAAAGATGGGCTCGATAAAGGACAGAAATGCTATGAACCTAACAGAAGCAGAAGATATTACAAAGAGGTGGCAAGAATACACAGAAGAACTGTACAAAACAGTTCTTCACGACCAAGATAATCACGATGGTGTGTTCACTCACCTAGAGCCAGACATCCTGGAATGTGAAGTCAAGTGGGCCTTAGGAAGCATCACTACAAACAAAGCTAGTGGAGGTGATGGAATTTCAGTTGAGCTATTTCAAATCCTGAAAGATGATGCTGTGAAAGTGCTGCACTCAATATGCCAGCAAATTTGGAAAACTCAGCAGTGGCCACAGGACTGGAAAAGGTCAGTTTTCATTCCTATTCCAAAGAAAGGCAATGCCAAAGAATGCTCAAACTACTGCACAATTGCACTAATCTCACACGCTAGTAATGTAATGCTCAAAATTCTCCAAGCCAGGCTTCAGCAATACATGAACCGTGAACTTCCAGATGTTCAAGCTGGTTTTAGAAAAGGCAGAGGAACCAGAGATCAAATTGCCAACATCTGCTGGATCATGGAAAAAGCAAGAGAGTTCCAGAAAAACATCTATTTCTGCTTTATTGACCATGCCAAAGCCTTTGACTGTGTGGATCACAATAAACTGTGGAAAATTCTGAAAGAGATGGGAATACCAGACCACCTGATCTGCCTCTTGAGAAATCTGTATGCACATCAGGAAGCAACAGTTAGAACTGGACATGGAATAACAGACTGGTTCCAAATAGGAAAAGGAGTACGTCAAGGTTGTATATTGTCACCCTGCTTATTTAACTTATATGCAGAATACATCAGTACTGGTCTGGAAGAAGCACAAGCTGGAATCAAGATTGTGGGGAGAAATGTCAGTAACCTCAGATATGCAGATGACACCACCCTTATGGCAGAAAGTGAAGAAGAACTAGAAAGCCTCTTGAAGAAAGTGAAAGAGGAGAGTGAGAAAGTTGGCTTAAAACTCAACATTCAGAAAACGAAGATCATGGCATCTGGTCCCATCATTTCATGTGAAATAGATGGGGAAACAGTGGAAACAGTGCCAGACTTTATTTTGGGGGGCTCCGAAATCACTGCAGATGGTGATTGCAGCCATGAAATTAAAAATTGCTTACTCCTTGGAAGGAAAGTTATGACCAAGCTAGACAGCATATTGAAAAGCAGAGACGTTACTTTGCCAACAAAGGTCCATCTAGTCAAGGCTATGGTTTTTCCTGTGTTCATGTATGGATGTGACAGTTGGACTGTGAAGAAAGCTGAGCACCAAAGAATTGATGCTTTTGAACTGTGGTGTTTGAGAAGACTCTTGAGAGTCCCTTGGACTGCAAGGAGATCCAACCAGTCCATTCTGAAGGAAATCAGCCCTGGGATTTCTTTGGAAGGAATGATGCTAAAGCTGAAACTCCAGTACTTTGGCCACCTCATGCGACGAGTTGACTCACTGGAAAAGACTGATGCTGTGAGGGATTAGGGGCAGGAGGAGAAGGGGATAACAGAGGATGAGATGGCTGGATGGCCTCACCCACTCGATGGACATGAGTTTGAGTGAACTCCGGGAGTTGGTGATGGCCAGGGAGGCCTGGCGTGCTGTGATTCATGGGGTCGCAAAGAGTCGGACACAACTGAGCGACTGAACTGAACTGAAGAAACTTAGTATGCAGTGCTTAGAACATTGATGCATCTTTGTTTAAAGGTTGAATGAATCAGTGAACTTTAACCTGAAGGCAATAAGAAGTCCTTAATTGATTTTGAATTACCGTCTTATTTTTGTTAGGCGATCATTTGATTGAGGAAAACAAATTATTAGCCCAGTGCTTTGTATGGACATTTGACACCGCAAGAACAATCCCCCTCCATGTTTTTGCAAACAATGGGACTAGAGGAGGAGAATGAGGAGAAAGAGACAGAGGAGGATTTCTTCTTGGGAGCAGGCTAAATAAGACAGATTTATGTCAAACCAAAAGAAACGCAGAGAACATCAAGTCATAGATAAGCAAGTAAATGGAACATGTGAGACTTACGTTTTCAGAGAGAATGGGATCCCAGTCCTATCTTTGTCCTTTATCATCTTCGCATTTTAACCTCTTTAAGATCCAGTTGTTTCTTCTTGTGAAAGAAAGGGGTCATAACATCCTGGCACCTGGCTGTTGAGAGTATGGAATGCATTATAAAATACAATGTATATATATATATATATATATATGAATTGTATATGTATATATAATTCCTAGCACAGCGCCCATACTTCTGTTAGGATATGCAGAACGGATCATTTAAGATAAGTAACCATCACTTAGCTTGGATATTTTGTGAAGTATCACAAAGAATAACTATATCGATGGAATGCTGATACTGTTTTTAGGCATTGTTTTAAAGATTTGCAGTGATAATTGGTTTAATGCTCCCAAAGATACTTTGAGATAGGGAATTCTATTGTCCTTATTTTTACAAAGGAGGAACCAGAAGCACAAAGAGAGAAAAATCTGAGTTCACACAAGAGTGTATTGCCACAGGTGTCACAGCAGGGATTCAAACCCATGCTGTCTGCTCCAGAATGCAGACCACAAAGCATTGCTTTCTTATATTATGTATGTTAAAAAAAATAACCAGGCATACTATACATATGAAAATGCTACATGTGCAGTTTTTAGATTTGGAAACCCTGATCTGATGTTCCATGGGATTATAAACTGAAGTCTTAAGGAATTTGTCTTTTGGAATAATAAGTCATGTTATTTAGTCCCCTAATACTCAAATCAGAAATAAGCCTATTTTATGTAGATTTCTAGACAATTACCAGTAATCAAACCACTGTTTTGCCTAAGCCTATGTTTAAGTCATAGGTTTATCTGGAATAAGTAGTGGTATTTCATAAACTTTTTATTATTATTACTATTTCTTATTATCTAGCTAAGAATCACCTTCTATACACAAATAAAAACAGGGCTCTGTTTGATCCCAAAGTGCCAGGGATCTGTCCATGAAATATCTTTCCTAACAGCAGAGATATTTGGAGCAATGGAGTTCGATAAGCAGGAAAGGATATTCAGGTTTGAAACAGTTTTCATCGCTGAACTCAGTTTGTTGGATATAGCTGAATCAATCAAACTTGTTTAGATAATTAAGGGAATTCACTGATGGTCCCGGGAGATGTATGCTGAGGGTTGTTTTCTTACATTTTAAGGAGCTCTAATCCAGGTGATGCTAGTTGGTAAAGAATCCACCTGCCAATGCAGAAGGTGGAAGAGACTTGGGTTCGATCCCTGGGTTAGGAAGATCCTTTGGAGAAAAAAATGGCTGCCTACTCTAGTGTTCTTGCCTTCAAAATACCACAGGCAGAGGAGCCTGGTGGCTACAGTCCATGGAGTTGCAAAGAGTCAGACACACCTGAACTTCTGAGCACAGCACAGCGCTGATGGTCCTCTGAAAGTCAGATATAGGGTCAGGGATTCTGTGGCTGGGAGCTCAATATTATGACCAAAGGTCTGTTTTCTGTTTCTTCACCCTGCTTTCTACCATTTTGCTATCATTTTAGACTCTGATGGATATAGGATTGCAGTTAACTGCTCTAGGTCTGCATGTTAATTTATAAGTGGGGAAAGAAAGAACTTCACTCTCATTGCCCTCAGTCACATCTGACTCTTTGCTATCCCATGGACTATAGCCTAACAGGCTCCTCTGTCCGTGGAATTTTCCAGGCAAGACTACTGGAGTGGGTTGTCATTTCCTGCTCCAGGGGATCTCCTGACCCAGGGATCGAACGCACTTCTCTTTTGTCTCCTGCATTGGATTCTTTAGCTCTGCTCCACCTGGGATTAGAGCTCCTTAAAATGTGAGAAAGCTTCTTTCCCAGAACCTCAGCCTACACCTCCTTGCATTTCATTGGCTTAAACTGTATCGTGTGACCATTTCTAAACCAAGTGTGTCACCGGGCTTCACAGACTAGCATCCACCAGTCAAAGTCCACCTATAGGGCTGGAAGTGAGTCAGTCCTGCCTGGGGGCTTCTCCGGCTATGCGGTAAAGAGTCTACCTGCAATGAAGGAGACACAGAAGACACAGATTCCATCCCTGGGTTTGGAAGATCCCCTGGAGGAGTAAATGGCAACTCCCTCCAGTATTCTTGCTTGGAAAATTCCATAGACAAAGGAGCCTGGTGGGTTACAGTCCATGGGGTCGCAAAGAGTTGGACACGACTGAACCTGCACTCACTTACTCACTCAGTCCTATCTGAATAGCTAAACATGGCAGAGTCAGATCTCCAAAGGAAATTTAACTTTCATATAATTCATCATTTTTAGAAGTTACCTCCCAAGGTGTGGGACTATTATCCTCAAAAGAGAAATAGATGATAAATGTAAACCGAGGTATACACAGCTATCTCTTTCTAGGAGAGACTCTAAGTTCAAAAGTTACAAGCATTGTCTTAAAGCAAGTGTCCCATAAAACCAAACAACACTTACCTTAAGAAGAAACTTTTCATCAGCTGGCTTATAAAATCTGGGGTCACTCAGCATGACACAATTTTGTTATCTGGTTCATAACTATCCGGAAGACATTTTCAGAGCTTAGAGGAATAATAAAATGGGGATGTTTTTATTTCCTCGGGAAACTGATGATCTGGCAGAGAAGTTGCCTAGTCTAAGCCCCCCAAGGTGATAAATCTAAAGCAGGCATGAACATAGCAGTCTTTCTTTCTGTCTTAAGGAAGCACACAGAGATAAACAAGTGAGGTTTCAACTAAGTCATGACAAGCACCGAACTCTTCAAGTGATTGCCCAGACAACTTAGCTAATTCCTCTGATTACATGAACTCACAAATGAGGCTGGGCAAGAGTATGGTAGAGATTGCACTTTAGACATGCACTTAGACATGAACTTTAGACATGCGTGTGAATGTACTGTAGCATGTATGTGTTCTTATTTATTTACAGGGCTTAGTATCCAAGGGACATGTTGTATTGCCATTTATCAAGACTGAGTTGAGTTTGACTCTGGTTTAAGTTTTCCGTGATCTTCTCACAACATTTCTTCCTCTAGGCAGCTCTTCCATAACGGTAAAAGCATTAGGCGACAGCTTCCATCTGGCCGATCCCAAGTTACTTTTCATATAATTCATCATTTTTAGAAGCTACCTCCCAGCATGTTGGGCCCAGCTCGACCAGTCACGGCTTTTTATGAGACATCATTCAACTATCTTAGCATCTCAAAAGGAAGAACTCCACAATTATCTTTTATGGAAAGACTTTGGACACGCATTTTGAAGTTGCATGCCCAGAACTTTATGTGCAGAAGAATCAAGGTATCATATTATCCAATGTCCCTGGCAAGTCCCTAGGACTAAATTTCAGGCTACAAGATGTTTGTTGTTCATCTCAAAGGTCAGCTTTGACCGCATTTATTAAATTACAAACTTGCTTGTCTTTTGCCATCAGAAGATGGTACAAATTAAGGGTTCCTTGCTCTGGTCACAGTGCAGATTGGAGCTGAAAAACAACTGCAGGAACTGGAGGGACCAAGCACACTGAACCAAAACCCATAATAAACATCCCCTGTTCTTAGGGTCCTGCACACTGATACAACACAGAAACGTACCATTTGTTAAAATACAAGGTAGACGAAATATCATTCCTTTTCTTAAAATAAAAATAAATAAAGCTATCAGAAGATAAGCCCCCATTCAACCGAGCTTGCCTCCTCTAGTTTCCATGATCCTGACCTGTTCATATCACTTTCGTAATCAAACAGTTTCAGTGGGTTTGCATTGCCTCAGTGATAGAGTTCAAATGCCTTAGAAGATATACAAAGCCTGCTCTAGCACCATCTCCTGCTGTTTCTCAAGCTTCCATTTTACTACAAAGCAAGTGAGTTAATTTTCAGTTACATGCTGTATGTAATTAGTCACAAACCTAAGGTTTTTGCAAATACTGTTCCTTCAGCCAGGAATCTTATTAAAATTAATAAAACTTTGGGACTTCCCTGGTGATCCAGTGGCTAAGACTCAGAGCTCTTACTGCAAGTGGCCCAGGGTTCGATCCCTGGTCAGAGAGCTAAATTCCACATGTTGAAAATAAGGGTTCCCATGCTGTAACCAGAGATCCCATATGCTTCAACTAAGACCCAGTGAAGTAACAAAAGAAAATTAACAAAAAATTTGAGAACACTTTTCTGATGAATTCTCTTCTCTTATCTAACTCTACTACACATAGGTATCTGCAGTCAGATATTGACACAGATATGTATATGTACACTCACACAATACCAGGTTCAGTTCAGTTCAGTTCAGTTGCTCAGTCGTGTCTGACTCTTTGCGACCCCATGAATCGCAGCACGCCAGGCCTCCCTGTCCATCACCAACTCCCGGAGTTCAGTCAGACTCACATCCATTAAGTCAGTGATGCCATCCAGCCATCTCATCTTTTGTTGTCCCCTTCTCCTGCTGCCCCCAATCCCTCCCAGCATCAGAGTCTTTTCCAATGAGTCAACTCTTCGCATGAGGTGGCCAAAGTACTGGAGTTTCAGCTTTAGCATCATTCCTTCCAAAGAAATCCCAGGGCTGATCTCCTTCAGAATGGACTGGGTGGATCTCCTTGCAGTCCAAGGGGCTCTCAAGAGTCTTCTCCAACACCACACTTCAAAAGCATCAATTCTTCAGCGCTCGGCCTTCTTCACAGTCCAACTGTCACATCCATACATGACCACAGGAAAAACCATAGCCTTGACTAGATGGACCTTCGTCGGCAAAGTAATGCCTCTGCTTTTGAATATGCTACCTAGGTTGGTCATAACTTTTCTTCCAAGGAGTAAGCATCTTTTAATTTCATGGCTGCAGTCACCATCTGCAGTGATTTTGGAGCCCCCCAAAATAAAGTCTGACACTGTTTCCACTGTTTCCCCATCTATTTCACATGAAGTGATGGGACCAGATGCCATGATCTTCGTTTTCTGAATGTTGAGCTTTAAGCCAACTTTTTTGCTCTCCTCTTTTACTTTCATCAGGAGGCTTTTTAGTTCCTCTTCACTTTCTGCCATAAGGGCGGTGTCATCTGCACATCTGAGGTTATTGATATTTCTCCCGGCAATCTTGATTCCAGCTTGTGCTTCTTCCAGCCCAGCGTTTCTCATGATGTACTCTGCATATAAGTTAAATAAGCAGGGTGACAATATACAGCCTTGACGTACTCCTTTTCCTATTTGGAGCCAGTGTGTTGTTCCATGTCCAGTTCTAACTGTTGCTTCCTGACCTGCATACAGGTTTCTCAAGAGGCAGGTCAGGTGGTCTGGTATTCCCATCTCTTTCAGAATTTTTCACAGTTTATTGTTATCCACACAGTCAAAGGCTTTGGCATAGTCAAGAAAGCAGAAATAGGTGTTTTTCTGGAACTCTCTTGCTTTTTCCATGATCCAGCAGATGTTGGCAATTTGATCTCTGGTTCCTCTACCTTAGCCACCCCGCGTCCGAGGCCGGGGGAGGTGGCTGGGAGGAGCAACCCCACGTCTGAGGAGCGGTGGCTGCGCGGCCTCAGGAGGGCCTAGAGGAGCATCCCACATTGAAGGTCAGGAAGGGTGGCAGTGAGGAGCCATCCATCCAAGGTAAGGAGCAGTGTCTGTGCTTTGCTGGAGCAGCCATGAAGAGATACCCCACGCCCAAGGTAAGAGAAACCCAAGTAAGATGGTAGGTGTTGCAAGAGGGTGTCAGAGGGCAGACACACTGAAACCATACAAAAAACTAGTCAATCTAATCACACTAGGACACAGCCTTGTCTAACTCAATGAAACTAAGCCATGCCCGAGGGTCAACTCAAGACGGGCGGGTCATGGTAGAGAGGTCTGACAGGATGTGGTCCACTGGAGAAGGGAATGGCAAGCCACTTCAGTATTCTTGCCTTGAGAACTCCATGAACAGTATGAAAAGGCAAGATGATAGGATACTGCAAGAGGAACTCCCCAGGTCAGTAGGTGCCCAATATGCTACTGGAGATCAGTGGAGAAATAACTCCAGAAAGAATGAAGGGATGGAGCCAAAGCAAAAACAATACCCAGCTGTGGATGTGACTGGTGATAGAAGCAAGGTCCGATGCTGTAAAGAGCAATATTGCATAGGAACCTGGAATGTCAGGTCCATGAATCAAGGCAAATTGGAAGTGGTCAAACAAGAGATGGCAAGGGTGAACGTCAACATTCTAGGAATCAGCAAACTAAAATGGACTGGAATGGGTGAATTTAACTCAGATGACCATTGTATCTACTACTGTGGGCAGGAATCTCAGAAGAAATGGAGTAGCCATCATGGTCAACAAAAGAGTCCAAAATGCAGTACTTGGATGCAATCTCAAAAATGACAGAATGATCTCTGTTGGTCTCCAAGGCAAACCATTCAGTATCACAGTAATCCAAGTCTATGCCCCAACCAGCTGAAGAAGCTGAAGTTGAACGATTCTATGAAGACCTACAAGACCTTTTAGAACTAACCTTCAAAAGAGATGTCCTTTTCATTCTAGGGGACTGGAATGCAAAAGTAGGAAGTCAAGAAACACCTGGAGTAACAGGCAAATTTGGCCTTGGAATGCGGAATGAAGGAGGGCCAAGACTAATAGAGTTTTGCCAAGAAGATGCACTGGTCATAGCAAACACCCTCTTCCAATAACACAAGAGAAGACTCTACACATGAACATCACCAGATGGTCAACACCGAAATCAGATTGATTATATTCTCTGCAGCCAAAGATGGAGAAGCTCTATACAGTCAACAAAAACAAGACCAGGAGCTGACTGTGGCTCAGATCATGAACTCCTTATTACCAAATTCAGACTTAAATTGAAGAAAGTAGGGAAAACCACTAAACCATTCAGGTATGACTTAAATCAAATCCCTGATGATTATACAGTGGAATACCAGGTTAGATACTCATAATTTGCCCTCCTACAACACCCTATATATCTATCTATATTTTGTATTTATGGATTTACTTGTTTATCTTCCATCTAGACTTTTTGTCTCCAGTATGGTAGCCATTAACAACATGTGAATGTTGAGCACTTGAAACGTGGTCCAATCTGAGATAGTGCTGGAAGTGTAAATATCACACCCCAGAGAGTCTTGGTATAATGAATAATATAAAATATATAATTCAGAATTTTGCAATTATTGCATGTTGAAGCTAAAATACCTTCCTGTGTTGGGTTAAATAAACAATATTAGAGTTAATTTCATCTTTTTTAACCTGCCTAAATGCATGTACTTGAAAATTTAAAATGATGTTTGTGACTCTCATTATGTCATTTTGGACAGCACTGATGTAGACTGAGCTCCTTAACAGAATGAATGGTGTTCTGTTGATTTCTGTTAGAATTGAGCCCATGGTAGGCACTCGGGAATACATCTCTGCATAAGGTGAGTGAATGAATGTAATTAAGTCCCAAACTGAGAACAATGGGACCACAGGGGAGAAGATATGCCAAAGCTGACAAATTCTGTGCAAGGGAGTTAAGACTTGAGCCTTGAAACTGGGAGGAATTTGGGTAATAGAGAATAGACTGTTGGCTGACTTTCCCAAGTCATTTCCTTTTACCTGAACTTAGGTTTCCCATTTAAGTGTAAAAAGACAGGGCAAAGATACATGCATCCCAATGTTCATAGCAGCACAACTGCCAAGATATAGAAGCAATCTAAGTGTTCATCAAGGGATGAATGGATAAAGAAGATGTAGTATACACACACACAAACACACCCACACTCACACCCACCCACCCACACACACCCCCCCCCCGCCACAGGAATATTACTGAGCCATAAAAAATAATTGCACTTTTGGCCAGCAATACTAATGCAGCAACCTGGATGGACTTGGAGGGCATGATGTTGGATGAAACAAGTCAGACAGAGAAGCCGTGTATGATGCCCCATGTGGACTCTGGGGAACAGAGAAAAGCGGTGAATATAGCAAAAGGGACGTGGACTCACAGATACAGAGAACAAAGTAGTGATTACCAGTGGAGGGAGGTGGACAAGCAATGGCACCCCACTCCAGTACTCTTGCCTGGAGAATCCCATGGATGGAGGAGCCTGGTAGCTTACAGTCCATGAGGTCGCTAAGACTTGGACACAACTGAACAACTTCACTTTCACTTTTCACTTTCATGCATTGGAGAAGGAAATGGTGACCCCACTCCAGTGTTCTTGCCTGGAGAATCCCAGGGACAGAGGAGCCTGGTGGACTGCTGTCTATGGGGTCGCACAGAGTCGGACACGACTGAAGCGACTTAGCAGCAGCAGCAGCAGCAGCAGTGGAGGGAAGAGGGGCAATATAAGGGTAGGGGATTAAGAGGTTCAAACCATTGAGTTTAATATAGGTTAAAGGATGAATCGTACAACATGGGAAATATAGAAAATATTTTCTAATAACTTCAAAAGAAATGTAACCTTTAAAAATTTAAAATCACTAAATTGTACACTTGTAACTTATGTAATATTTTATATTAACTGTGCTTCAAAAAAAAAAAAAAACCATCACATCCCAGTAAATAAATAAATAAAAGGGCAGGGCAAAATGGGCTTTGATGTAATTCCATTAAGATTCTGTGATAAAGATGACATCATACAACAGTTAATGGTGATCACTCCAGTTGGAATATTTATTTTACTCTTGATTCCACATTGTCAATTACTTCCCAATATATGTAGAGGGTCCAGGCATGCCTGGGGTTTCTCTTAAGAATTTTTATAGACATGTGTTTTTAATGCTTATCTCAACTTATCGATAACTAATGTTGAGCTTGGACCAGTCTTTTTGGTTCTTAAAATGACTCCAAGATGCCCTTCAGCAATAACCATCAGGAAACTTTGAAAAAAGAAACAGAGCTTCCTTACTTATAAGGTTGAGTATGGAGAGGTTTCAGTGGAGGCTTGAGGGAGAGACAGAGAGAGAGAGAAAAGGCCCTGGGTTCTGTTTTTACTGGTGTCAAGGCTAGGGGCCTAGGGTTTCCAGGGTTCACTCTTTATTGGTGAATCTAAAACATAAAAGTAGGAATTTAAACCACGACAAAACAAACAAACAAAAAACAACAAGTAGCCCAAATGATCGGTTATTGAAATCAAACAAGAACTCATATAACAGAGCCTCAGCGGGGACAGGTGAGCTGACTGTCTCGTCTTGTGGCTGGCAATGGTTTATTTGAGATACTCTGAAGTGGATGCCTCTTTGAAATGGATACCTCAGCAATCAAAACGTAAGTCAGGTATGTATACTCCAAAAACAGAGAAAACCAAACTGTTCGCACTACAAAGTGGTTGGTTCAGCTGATGAACTGGACAAATCCTTCTAAGGTCTCCTCTACATGAACCATCATGTCCATGGTCTTGATCCATGGAAGACTCTGTAGGCTGTTCTTTGTACCTCTGGTTAGGCTTCAAGTGGATATCTAACCGAAGCCAGCCACTGACTGGTGATCGAAGGTGATGTATTCTAAATAATCCATTCAGGGAGACTGCCTCTAGCATTCAGATCTGAAAGTACAACAGACAACAGGATAGCTATTTGCAAAAGAAAACTTGCCCAATCATAAATATAAATAATTTATATTACATGTATTGTGGAGCTGATAATAATACTTAACAGCATTGACTGAAAGTTTATGCTGTGTAGATTTTGCATGCTATTTATTTACTTTAATTTTGTTTTAATATATTTTTCATTGGATAATTTCTTTACAGAGTTTCATTGTTTTCTGTCAAACTTCAGCATGAGTCAGCCATAGGTATACATGTATCCCCTCTCTTCTGAACCTCCCTCCCATCTCCCTCCCCATCCCATCCCTATAGATTGATACAGAACCCCTGTTTGAGTTTCCTGAGCCGTACAGCAAATTCCTGTTGGCTATCTATTTTACATATGGTAATGCAAGTTTCCATGTTACTCTTTCCATATATCTCATCCTCTCCTCCCCTCTCCCTATGTCCATAAGTCTATTCTCTATGTCTGTTTCTCTGTTGTTGTTCTGTAAATAAATTATTCAGTACCACTTTTCTAGATTCCATATATATGCATTAGAATACGATATTTATCTTTCTCTTGCTGACTTACTTCACTCTGTATAATATGTCCTAGGTTCATCCACCTCTTTAGAACTGATTTAAATTAATTCCTTTATAATGCTGAGTAATATTCCATTGTGTATATGTATCACAACTTCTTTATCCATTCATCTGTTAATGGACATTTATGGTTGCTTCCATGTTCTAGCTACTGTAAATAGTGCTGCAATGAACATTGGGATACATGTGTATTTTTCAATTTGCTTTCCTCAGGGTGTATGCCTAGGAGTGGGATTGCTGGATCATATGGTGGTTTTATTCCCAGTTTTTAAAGGAGTCTTCATACCATCTTCCATAGTGGTTGTATCAATTTACATTGCCACTAACAGTGCAAGAGTGTTCCCTTTTATCCACATCCTTTCCAGCATTTATTGTTTGTAGACTTTTTGATACTGGCCACTCTGACTGGTGTGAGGTGATATCTCATTGTAGTTTTGATTTGCATTTCTCTAATAATAAGCAGTGTTGAACATCTTTTCACATATTTGTTAGCCATCTGTATGTCTTCTTTGGAGAAATTTCTGTTTAGGTCTTTTCCCCACTTTTTCATTGGGTTGTTTATTTTTCTGGTATTGAGTTGTATGAACTGCTTATATATTTTGGAAATTAATCCTTTGTCAGTTGTTTCACTTGCCATTATTTTCTCCCATTCTGAGGGTTGTCTTTTCACCTTTCTTAGAGTTTCCTTTGCTGTGCAAAAGTCTTTAAGTTTAATCAGGTCCCACTTGTTTACTTTTGTTTTTATTTTCATTACTCTAGGAGGTGGGTCATAGAGGATCTTGCTTTGATTTATGTCATTGAGCATTCTGTCTATGTTTTCCTCTAAGAGTTTTATAGTTTCTGGTCTTACATTTAGGTCTTTAATCCATTTTGAGTTTATCTTTGTGTATAGCATTAGGAAGTGTTCTAATTTCATTCTTTCACATGTAGCTGTCCAGTTTTCCCAGCACCATTTATTGAAGAGGCTGTCTTTGGCCCATTGTATATTTTTGCCTCCTTTGTCAAAAATAAGGTACCCATAGCTGCATGGGTTTATCTGTCTTTATCTATCTATCTTCTGGGCATTCTATCTTGTTCCGTTGGTCTATATTTCTGTTTCTGTGCCAGTACCATGCTGTCTTGATGACTGTAACTTTGTGGTATAATCTGAAGTCAGGAAGGTTGATTCCTCCAGCTCCATTCTTCTTTCTCAAGACTGCTTTGACTATTTGGGTTTTTTTGTGTTTCCACATGAATTGTAAAATTTTTTGTTCTAGTTCTCTGAAAAATGCCATTGGTAATTTGGTAGGGATCACATTGAATCTGTAGATTGCATTTGGTAGTATAGTCATTTTTACAATATTGATTCTACCTACCCAGGACCATGGGATATCTTTCCATCTGTTTATATCATCTTTTATTTCTTTCATTAGTATCATAATTTTCTGTGTACATTTCTTTTGTCTCCTTAGGTTGGTTTATTCCTAGATATTTAATTATTTTTATTGCAACAGTGAATGGGATTGGTTCCTTAATTTCTCTTTCTAATTTTTCATTGTTAGTATATAGAAATGCAAATGATTTCTCTGTATTGGTTTTATATCCTGAAACTGCTAAATTCACTGATTAGCTCTAGTAATTTTCTGATAATATCTTTAGGGTTTTCTATGTACAGTATCATGTCATCTGCGAACAGTGAGAGCTTTACTTCTTCTTTTATGATCTGAATTCCTTTTATTTCTGTTTCTTCTCTGATTGCTGTAGCTGGGACATTCAGAACTATATTAGAATAATAGGGGCAAAAGTGGACACTCTTGTCTTGTTCCCGATCTTAGGGGGAATGCTTTCAGTTTTTCACCATTGAGAAGAGTGTTTGCTGTAGGCTTATCATATATGGCCCTTACTATGTTGAGGTAGGTTCCTTCTATGTCCATTTTTTGAAGAGTTTTAATCATAAATGGGTGCTGAATTTACTCAAAGTCTTTTTCTGCAATTATTTAGATGATTATATGATTTTTATCTTCAATTTGTTAATATGGTGTATCACATTGATTGATTTGCATATATTGAAGAATCCTTGCATCCCAGGAATAAACTCAACTTGATCATGGTGTATGAGCTTTTTGATGTGTTGCTAAGTTCTATTTGCTAAAATTTTGTTGAGGATTTTTGCATCTATGTTCATCAGTGATATTGGCCTCTAGTTTTGTCTTTTTTTTCCTTTGTCTGGTTTTGGTAGCAGGGTGATGGTGGCCTCGTAGAATGAGTTTGGAAGTGTTCCTTCCTCTGGAATTTTTTGAAAGAGTTTTAGAATGATAGGCATTAGCTTGTCTCTAAATGTTTGATAGAATTCTCCCGTGAAGCCATCTGGTCTGGGCTTTGTGTGTGTGTGTGTGAGATTTTTGATCAGAGCTTCAATTTCAGTGCTTGTAATTGGGTTGTTCATAATTTCTAGTTCTTCCTGGTTCAGTCTTGGAAGACTGAACTTTTCTAAGAATCTGCCTGTTTCTTCCAGGTTACCTATTTTATTGCCACATAGTTGCTCAGAATAGTCTCTTATAATTCTTTGTATTTCTGCACTGTCTGCTGTAACCTCTCCTTTTACATTTCTAATCTGTTGATTTGATTCTTCTCCCTTTTTTCCTTGATGAGTCTGGCTAAAGTTTTGTCAATTTTGTTTATCTTCTCAGAAAGCCAGCTTTTAGTTTTATTAATCTTTACTATTGTTTTTCATTTCTTTTTCACTTATTTCTGCTTGGATCTTTATGATTTCTTTCCTTCTACTATTTTTGTTTGTTTGTTTGTTTGTTCATTTTCCAGTTGTTTCAGGTGTAAAGTTAGGTCTATTCGATGTTTTTCTTTTTAATAAAAATTTTCTTTTCTTTTTAATATAAATTTCCCTCTTATAACTGCCTTTGCTGCATCCCATAGGCTTTGAGTTGTCATGTTTTCACTGTCATTTGTTTCTAGAAACTTTTTTTATTTCCCTTTTGATTTCTTCAGTAACCTGTTGGTTATTTAGAAATGTGTTATTTAATCTCCATGTGTTTGTGTTTCTTATAGGTTTGTTTTTTTTTTCCTTGTAATTGATATCTAGTCTCATAGCATTGTGGTTGGAAAAGATGCTTGATATGATTTTAATTTTTTAAAATTTACTGAGGTTTGATTTGTGACCCAAGATGTGATCGATCCTGGAGAATGTTCCATGTGTACTTGAGAAGAGGGTGTATTCTTATGCATTTGGATGGAATGTCCTGAAGATATCAATGAGATGCATCTCGTCTAATGGATCACTTAAGACTTGTGTTTCCTTGTTAATTTTTTGTTTTGATGATCTTTCCATTGGTGTGAGTGGGGGTGTTAAAGTCTCCTACTGTTATTGTGTTACTGTCAATTTCTCCTTTTATGTCTGTTAGTGTTTGTCTTATGCATTGAGGTGCTCCTATGTTGCATGCATAGATATTTACAATTGTTATGTCTTCCTCTTGGATTGATCCCTTGATCATTATGTAATGTCCTTCCTTATCTCTTGTAATCTTCTTTACATTAAGGTCTATTTTGTCTCATATGAGGATTGCTACTCCAGCTTTCTGTTGCTTCCCATTTGCATGGAATATATTTTTCCATCCTCTCACTTTCAGTCTATATGTGTCTTGAGGTCTGAAGTAGGTTTCTTGTAGACAGCATATATATGGGTCTTGTTGTTGTATCCATTCTGCCAGTCTGTGTCTTTTGGTTGGTGCATTTAATCCATTTACATGAAAAGTAATTATTTATATATATGTTCCTATTGCCAGTTGTTTGGGGTTGATTTTGTAGGTCTTTTTCCTTCTCTTGTATTTCTTGACTATATAAGTCCACTTCACATTTGTTGTAAAGCTGGTTTGGTGGTACTGAATTCCCTAACTTTTGCTTGTTTGAAAAGCTTTTTATTTCTCCATCAATTTTGAATGAGATCCCTGCCAGGTACAATAATCCTGGTTGTAGATTTTTCTCCTTCAGCACTTTAAATATATCCTGCCATTCCCTTCTGGCCTGTAGAATTTCCACTGAAAGGTCAGCTGTTAAGCGTATGGAGTTTCCCTTGTATGTTACTTGTTGCTTCTCCCTTGCTGCTTTTATAATATTCTTTCTTCATGTTTAGTCTTTGTTAGTCTAGTTAGTATGTGTCTTCATGTGTTTCTCCTTGGTTTACCCTGTATAGGACTCTGTGCCTCTTGGACTTGACTATTTCCTTTTCCATGTTGGGGAAATTTTCAACTATAATCTCTTCGAAATATTTATCATACCCTTTTTTTCTTCTCTTCTTCTTCTTCTGCCACTGCTGCTAAGTTGCTTCAGTGGTGTCCAACTCTGTGTGACCCCATAGACGGCAGCCCACCAGGCTCCCCCACCCCTGGGATTCTCCAGGCAAGAACACTGGAGTGGGTTGCCATTTCCTTCTCCAGTGCATGAAAGAGAACAGTGAAAGTGAAGTCGCTCAGTTGTGTCCGACTCTTCGTGACCCCATGGACTGCAGCCCGCCGGGCTCCTCCATCGAATGTTGTTGCGTTTGGTATTATCCCAGATGTCTCTGAGACTATCCTCAGTTCTTTTCATTCTTTTTGCTTTATTCTGCTCTTCATAAGGTATTTCCACCATTTTATCTTCCAGCTCATTGATTCGTTCTTCTGCTTCAGATATTCTGCTATTGATTCCTTCTAGAGTATTTTTAATTTCAGTAATTGTGTTGTTTTTCTCTGTATGTTTATTTTTTAATTCTTCTAGGTCTTTGTTCATTGATTCTTGCATTTTCTCCATTTTGTTTTCAAGGTTTCTGATCATCTTTACTATCATTATTCTGAATTCTTTTTCAAGTAGTTTGCCTATTTCCTTTTATTTTATTTGGAATTCTGTGTTTCTAGCTTGTTCCTTCATTTGTGCGGTATTTCTCTGCCTTTTCATTATTTTTTAACTTATTGTGTTTGAGGTCTCCTTTTCTCAGGCTGCAAGGAAAGTTGAATTCTTTCCTTGAAGAAGGTTGAATTCTTTCTTCCTTTTGGTTTCTGCCTTCCTAAGGTTTGTCCAGTGGTTTGTGTAAACTTTATATAGGGTTCTATTTGTGCTGAGTTTTTGTTTGTTTGTTTGTTCATTTTTCCTCTGTTGGGCAAGGCTGAGTGAGGTGGTAATACTGTCTGCTGATGATTGGGTTTGCATTTTTGGTTTGTTTGTTGTTTAGATGTGGCGTCCTGCACAGGGTATTACTGGTGGTTGTGTTATGCTGGGTCTTGTATTCAGGTGGTTTTGTTTGCGTGAGTTCTCACTATTTGATACTCCCTAGGGTTAGTTCTTTGGTGGTCTAGGGTCTTGGAGTCAGTGCTCCTACTCCAAAGGCTCAGGGCTTGATCTCTGGTCAGGAATGGAGATTCCATAAGTGGTTTGTTATGGCATTAAGTGAGATTAAAACAAATATCCAAAAATGAAAAACCAAAGATGAATCCCAGACAAATGGCAGTTACAAAATCAAGGAAATAATAATTAAAATAATGGAATATACACATATACATATATACCTATGAGCAAAGTCAAAACAGTCCAACAAAAATAAAGTACAGTAGATTGACCCGGCGAACAAAGGAAAACAAAAATTATATCTACCAGTTAAGAACAAAATTAACTAAAACACAAGCTGGAAAACAAAACTAAAGCAATGTGCCAATTGGAGAATAAAGCAATGAAAATAAGACTAACAAACATGTTGAGAGGAAAAGAGAGAAAGAAAAGAAAGAAAGAATAACATACAAAGTCAAATAGAGGTAGATAAAGAAGATTTATATACATTAAAGATTAACTGCAAGGGGAAAAGAACAGTAGGAAAAGAAAACAAAGGAATAAATGTAGAAAAATAATAATAGATTTAAAAATTAAAATTAAAAAAAGAGAGAAAAAAAGGGGGAAACTCCACAGAACTGCAAAAATGTGACTGAGGGGAATAAAAGCTCAAAAGCTTAGATTTCATAGTGACAATAAAATCAACAATTACCACAGAGGGGGTTAAAAAAAAAGGAAAAAATTCAAAAGTATTTACAGAGCAAGTCAAAACATAAGAATAACAAAATGTTTTTCTTGAGTCACTTCTGTAAGAGTCCTTTCCCTTGCTGGGAGCCACAGTCCACCTCACCTCCTTAGAGTGCCTTCCGACACTGTGCTGATCTCTGGACCTGCTGTGGGGGCAGCTCAGATTCTAATCTGGCCCTACTCCTGTGTGTTCTTGCCTCCAATGTCCACAGCTATCAGAACTAGTGCATTTTCTTCTGTGGGAGCTCTCAATGGCCTCTCATGTATTCCACAGACACAGAGTCTGGGCAGTTCATCATGTGGATTTAGTCTGCAGCTTGTACAGCTGGTGGGAAGGTTTTGGGTCTTCGTCCTTAGCCACGCTGCCCCTGTGTTTCAATTGTGGTTTTATTTCCACCTCTACACGTGGGTCGTCCACTGGGGTTTGCTCCTGAGGCTGCCCTAGAGGACTTGGGTTTGCCCCTTTGAGGGCCAGGCATGGAGGTGGTACAGCTGCTTGGGTCACAGGGGTTCTGGCAGCACCAGATATTCAGGGGAGTTGGCAGCTAGGGCAGCAGGAAATATAGTGCTCTAGAAGGGTATGGCAACCAGTATTGGCCAATACGCTCCAGTATTCTTGCCTCGAGAGCTCCCCTCCCTGACAGAGAAGCCTGACAGGTAGCAGTTTACAGGGTCACAAAGAGCCGGACACGACAGAAATGACCCTGATAAATGGATGCAAGACTTTTTTTCCCCTGTGGCAGCTCTGCCCCAGTGAGAGCTGAGCATGAAGGTGGCATAGTTACTTGGCTTGCGGGGACCCTGGCGGTTCCAAGTGTGCAGGGACACCCTCCACCGCAGGAGTTGTGGCCCTATCAGAGTCTTTTTTCGAGCCTCTCGTAGCTGGCTATCAGAAGGCCTGTTTGGCCAGTCTTTCTCCAAAGCTCTGCCCGTCAGGCACTTAGAAGGCTCCCTTGCCTGGGGTCCTTCTCTGTTGTTACAAGCATCAGGCACATAGAGGGGCCCCCTGGCTGGGGTCCCACTCTGTAGATTGGTGCATCAGTCACTTAAAGGGGCGCCTGGGTGGGGTCCCCTGTAGTTCAGTTTTGCAGCCATTTAATGGGCCAGCCTCTCTCCTGTTCCACTGCTGATGCTGGCATGTGGTGAGAGAGAGGCCACGGTGATGGCTCTACCTGCTACGCGTGACTCAGCAGTATCGCCTTGCTTCTGTGGCTGCCTGGCTTTCCTCTACAGGCATTTCCCACCACAATCTCCTCCCTCACATCCCCTTGATCTGTCTCTCAGCAGTCAACAGCAGCCCTCGCCCTGGGATTGCTCCACAATCCCTAAACTCCAGCTCCCAGCCACTGCGCCTTCCAGGGGACCAGCATTCCTGTCTGGAATATGTATGGCTGTGGCAAGGACTGTCTGATTCTCATTCCACTCAGGCTGACATAGATAGCTGTTTCACTCTCAGCCTTAAATGTTTCTTCTCTATCTCAGACAATTGCCCTGATATGGCGATTGGACCCCTGCTTCAGTTTCCTCACCCACTGAGGGCAAGTCCAGCCCTACTCGCACTCCTGTTTCCCCCCCTAGTTCCTTCTTCCTACCGAGTTTTACGTGGGTCTCTATATTCTTTTCCACTGGTCAGGTCCTCCTGTCCGCTCTCAGCTGGTGTCCTGCAATCACTTCTGTGTCTGAAGGTGTATTCCTGATGTATCCATGGAGAGAGATGTACTCCACATCTACCTACTCCTCTGCCATCTTGTTCTCTTTAAATGACCCAGAGAGATGTTGTGGGGAGGGGGGTGGGAGGGGGGTTCATATTTGGGAACGCAGGTACACCCGTGGTGGATTCATGTCAATGTATGGCAAAACCAATATAGAATTGTAAAGTAAAATAAAAAATAAATTAAAAAAAAACTTTAAAATTTTTTATTTATTTTTAATTGGAGCATAATTGCTTTACAATATTATGTTTGTCTCTGCCATACATCAACATAAATCAACCATTGATATATACATATCCCCTCTCTTTTGAACCTCCCTCCTGCCTCCCACCTCATCTCACCTCTTTAGGTTGTCACAGAGCCCCTGGTTTGAGCTCCCTGCGTCAATATTATCTCATTCAAACTCCATAAAAATTGAATTTGAACTGCTACTTTACACTCATAGATGATGTGCGACTTGGTCAAGGAGTAGAAGAGGAATTGCAATTCACATCTCTTTTGCTTTTCTTGGTCACAATGTGGTGCTCTCTTTAGCATCCCCAAGTGTACATCCAGTCTATGCCATACTGCCGCTGACTTGATAAACTGATCCTGCAGGTGGAAATGACCTACAAACAAAACCTACAACTCCCAGCTTGACACTCTTAGTTTCCATTGAGTACCATCCTCAGCGAAGAATTGGAACTTTTACTGAGGTTCTTGCTTTTTGCTCAGCCCTTTAGATTGGCTGGAACAGCCCCTTCTCCCTATGCTCTGGTTAATTTATTTCAACCTTTATTTTTCATTGTAATAACCTCGTACAGACTGACATTAGTGAATTGACACAGATTAAAAAAAAAATTTTTTTTTTTTTTTTTTAAATCTGGTCCTGTACCACATGTCTGAATCTAAACCCAGACCCTTTCCTGAATATGTAGAAAAACTCCTGGCTTTTTTCTCCCTTTTAGACTCTGAGTACAAGGTCCTTCTTTTAGAATGGGCAGGAATGTCTATAAGAAGAGATCTTTTTCTCCCCTGACTTCACTTTATTTTCCAGATTGTAATTTATATCTGAAAACATTTCCTATAGTTTAGAGATATTTTTAGAAGTAGGAGGATGGTCTTGGGCAAAGCATGAAAGAGTCTGAATTTTTGTAACTTCCAGCTTTTCAGTTTCTATCCTTAGATTCCAGTCTGGTCTTTCACTCCCTCCTGTCCATTTCACTGTCCCAGAAACTCTTCCTTGCTCGCTTTAAATTATGTCAGAAAAGCATAGAATAGGAGCCAGCAGCTCTGATATTTGTCATTGATAAGTCATCTCTTTCCAGAGATCACAGTTTCTTTCTTACTAAAGCCCTTTTGGGCCTAGAATGAAAGAAACAGTAATTTTCAGGTATCAGACAGGGAGAAATTCATCCATGCACTTTTAGGTTCTTCTGGCTGGCCTAAGAATTCAATTGCCTTGAGACAAGATTAACAACAGAAAACCACACAGAAGTTTAATCCCATGTATATGCAGCAGAGATCCAGAAGAACTGAGTGAACTCACCTAATGTCTTAAGCCCTCACCTTAAATACCATCTTCATCGTTGGCTAAAGATAAAAGAGGATGTTGGGAATAGTGGTTTGGGTCTTCAAAAGGAAGGAAGGCAATTCACATGGAGATGAAAAAACAAATGTTTGGCAAACAAATGTTAGCTGGGTTCCTGCAGGGACCAGGGGACTTAGAGAGGAATTTTAACAAATGGACTTTGTTGGTCTTCTTCGGGTCTCCATACCTAGTTCACACTACAATAATCCAGGGTGGTAGCTCCCTTCTTAGGACAGGTCCTGTATCTACATTCTTTCGGCAGTGAAGGGGAGGTAAAAAGAATCACTTTTGTTTCTTAAAAACAATGAGCCTGAATTAACTCTCGTAGACTTAAAAAAAAATATATGCACAACCTAAAAGTTGAGAGTTATGTTTTATTTGGTGGGAATTTTTAGTACTTCAAGCCCAGGAGACAGTATCCTAAGTAACCCTGAGAGAAATGCTCCAAGGAGGAAAGGGGGGATCTAGGTCATACAGAAATTTTGCTGCAAAACTATGTAGTCTGAACATAAACAAAAATATATTGTTAATTAGATAAAATGAGATATCTCAAGGAATTTAGCACTTTTCTATATAAGGGAACATGCAAGGGACTGGGCTCGCTGAAATTATTCCTATGATAATGAGAGAGTCAATTTCTTGGCAGGTTATTAGAAGTCTAAGGAGCCCAAAGAAGAGAGAGGGGTTTGGGGGGCCCTCAAAGAGGAGATGGGGTCTGGAGTTCTCGAGGAGGAGTAAAGGACAAACTTTTCTTTCTACATTCCTAGTCTTAGTCACATAAAACTTTTTTTTTTTTTTCTTTAAGTCTGGAGCCGATGATTACACAACAAAACAATTCAGCTTAAACTCTACACTAAGGATTATATAACAACAATGTATCCTGCTTGAGGACAATTTCTCCTTCTTGAGAACCTTCTGTCAGTTCAGTCTCTCAGTCATGGCTGACTCTGTGATGCTATGAACTGCAGCATGACAGGCTTCCTTGTCCATCATCAACTCCCAAAGCTTGCTCAAACTCATGTACATTGAGTTGGTGATGCCATCCAACCATTTCATCCTCTGTTGTCCCCTTCTTTTGCCTTCAATCTTCCCCAGCATCAGGGGCTTTCCAATGAGTCAGTTCTTCGCATCGGGTGGCCAAAGGATTGGAGCTTCAGCTTCAGCATCAGTCCTTCTAACGAATATTCAGGACTGATTTCCTTTAGGATTGACTTGTGTAACCTCCTTGTAGTCCAAGGGACTCTCAAGAATTTTATCCAACTCCACAGTTCAAAAGCATTGATTCTTTGGCACTGGGCTTTCTTTATAGGCCAACTCTCACATCCATACAGGACCACTGGAAAAACCATAGCTTTGACTAGATGGACGTTTGTTGGCAAACTGATGTCTCTGCTTTTTAATATGCTGTCTAGGTTGGTCATAACTTCTTCCAAGAAGCAAGCATCTTTTGATTTCATGTCTTCAGTCACCATCTGCACTGATTTTGGAGCCCCCCAAAATAAAGTCTATCACTATTTCCATTGTTTCCCCGTCTATTTTCCATGAAGTGATGGGACCAGATGCCATGATCTTCATTTTCTGAATGTTGAGTTTTAAGACAACTTTTCACTCTTCTCTTTCACCTTCATCAAGAGGCTCTGTGGCTCAGATGGTAAAGTGTCTGCCTGTAATGCGGGAGACCCGGGTTCGATCCTGGGTCAGGAAGATCCCCTAGAGAAGGAAATGGCAACCCACTCCAGTACTCTTGCCTGGAAAATTCCATGGATGGAGGAGCCTGGTGGGCTACAGTCCATGGGGTGGCAAAGAGTCATGACTGAGCGAATTCACTTCACTTTCTGCCATAAAGGTGGTGTCATTTGCATATATGAGGTTATTGGTATCTCCTGGCAATCTTGATTCCAGCTTGTGCTTCACCCAGCCTGGCATTTCACGTGATACATTCTGCATATAAGTTAAATAAGCAGGGTGACAATACACCTTGTCGTACTCCTTTCTCTGTTTGTAACCAGTCTGTTGTTCCCCATCCAGTTCTAACTGTTGCTTACGACCTGCATACAGAAACTTCTGACTAATCCTGTTATCTTAAAATGTATATTATGGGAGTGGGTCTGGTAAGATCTCTCTATTGTTCATTCTAATCCTGTCATCTTAAAATGTAAATTGTGGGAATTGGTCTTTACAAACATTGAGACATTCTTTTGATTTATTGTAATAACCAGTTAAAAAGTGTATAGCTCCCTTGCCAAGACTAGTGAGGGGGACTCTCCATCCCCCTTCTGATGTCTATATCAGAACCTTTTTCTGTCCCTTTTCATACCTTAATAAAACTCTGTTATACAAAAGTTTTTGGCTGATTAAGCCTGGTCCCTGGTCCTGAAGCTAAATCTTCTTCGGAGATCATGAATCCAACACTGTTCACCATAAGCTATCAATATGCGCCTTACCTATCTGACTGACGCCAGGATCCTGTGTTTTCTCATCTTGGGTTTCCTCTGGGATCACACTGGAAAGTGGTTGCAGTCTGATGACTACTATAGGGCAGGTATTCTTTATTTTCCCAAGTGTCCTCAGGGCTCACTGCCTCATGTTGGAGGGCTGGGATTACTGATGACTGCAACATCCTTGATTACTGATAGGGTAGGAAATATTTCATTTCTCACCCTCATGCCATTGTTACTCAGTAGTTAAGTCATGTCTGACTCTTTGTGAGCCCAGAAACTGCAGCACGCCAGGCTTTCCTGTCCTTCACTCTCTCCTGGAGTTTGCCCAAACTCATGTCCATTGAGTAGGTGATGCCATCCAAACATCTCATCCTCTGTTGCCCTCTTTTTCTCCTGTCCCTTTCCCCAGCATGAGTCTTTTCCAATGAGATGGCTCTTCACATCAGGTGGCCAAAGTATTGGAGCTTCAGCTTCAACATCAGTCCTTCCAATGAATATTCAGGGTTGATTTCCTTTAGGATTGACAGGTTTGATCTCCTTGCTGTCCAAGGGACTCTCAAGAGTCTTCTCCAACACCACAATTCCAATGCATCAATTCTTCAGTGTTCAGCCTTCTTTATGGTCCAACTCTCTCATCTGTACAGGACTACTAGAAAAGAGGTTTGTTCCCCTACAAGTGTGTGTGTTTGTGTGAAGTCGCTCAGTCATGTCTGACTGTTTGCAACCCTGTGGACTGTAGCCTGACAGGCTCCTCTGTCCATGGGATTCTCCAGGCAAGAATACTGGAGTGGGTTGCCATTTCCTTCTCCAGGGGATCTTCCCAACCCAGGGATTGAACCCGGGTCTCCTGCTTTGCAGGCAGATGCTTTATCCTCTGAGCCACCAGGGTGGCCCACAAGAGTAACAGACATATAAATTGTACACTGGGGAGTGGGGGGGTGGGGGGGTGTGTCACTGAAGGCAGCTTCCCACCTCTCTATAAGTTCAGAAAGGCAGAGGAGACTCTGATTGTATATCTGTTTCAGAAGGTTGGATTTTAATGCCGAGGTGATCTTAGACCAATGCCCTAGTTGATGTGTAATGTTCATTATACAATACCCTTGACCAAGGACGGTTCAGCCTCTATTTGTATACCTCTGGTGCTAGGCAGCTCACTACTTTAGGAAGCTTGCTGTTATTATCTTGCACATCATGAAGCACATTCTTGGAGTCCATTGAGTGGTAGGAGGATCTCAGGTCCTTTGGAGAAATCCAGTGCTGTGTATTTGCCCCTCAGTCAGATCACCCTCCAGGCTGAGGTCATCATGTCCGTGAAAAACCGGAGTGCAAAAGCAATATGAGATTCTCAAGCATCTTTACGCTTGCTTGGGCGGAGGAGAGGGAATTTTGGAGATCTGGTTTCTGTAACCAAATAAAGAGCTTATTTGCCTGCGGCACAGAAAGGCCAATTCTGACAGCAGGAGTTTGAAGGAAAATAAGGATTTATTGCAGGGCACCCAGCGAGGGAGTATGAGACAAGCATCAGATGCACTTCAACCTGTCTAAGAGTTGAGGTTTTTTTTTTTTTTTAGGGGAAAATCAAAGAAGCGGGACTTAATTATCATCTCATGACTTTTTTTTTTTTTTTCCCGCTATTTCTTCATCGTAGTTTTGGGAGTCAGGGTGTTTCTGGTTCAGGAGTCTCTGGCCAAGTGTTCCATAGCTCGGGGGTCTGTGAGCACATCTTGCCCTGGAGAAACAACCTGAGTTTGAACATTAATGATGATATCAACAACCATGGTCGTAGTCATCTGACTGTGGTTGATAAGTGTTCAGTTAGCACATGATTGAGGTCTGAAGGGACAAGAAAGGGAATAAAGTTTTGGGTGGAGAGATTTAATTATAAACATTGTAAGGGAACTCAGTTTCAAAGGGACTTAGTTTCACTTCAAAGACAATTAAAAAAAAATCACTGCAATTTGTATCAAAGAGTGTTCTGCCTCTATTATTTTTGAGGTTTTATGATTTCAGCTCTTGCATTTAGATATTTAATATATTTTGAGTTTTTTTAATATGTGGTGTGAAGAAATGTCTTATTTCCTCACATCTTCAGAGACAGAAGCTTCAAACCACTCACAATACTGCAGGCACACACTCTGTCTTTATACTTATTCTAAGCGTGTGTGTGTGCTCAGGTGCCAGTCATGGCCAACTCTGTGACCCCATGGACTGTAACCCACCAGCCTCCTCTGTCAGTGGGATTTCCCAGGCAAGAATACTGGAGTGAGTTACGATTTCCTTCTCCAGGGGATCTTTCTAACCCAGGGCTCAAACTCACATCTCTTATGTCTCCTGCATTGGCAGACAGATTCTTTACCAACTGTGACACCTGGGAAGCCACTGTCTATATGTTATTTACTATTATATGCTTTTTTCATACATTTCTATTTATGATCTTGTTTATGTTCTGACTCCTCCTAGCTAGAATTCAAGTTCTCTAAGAACAGAAGCCCTTTCAGTCTGACCACAGAATCAACCCCTAGAACCTGTTTCGTTGCAGTCCTTGGTAAGTATTTGTGAAAGGAATTCATGAAGGACGTCAGGAGGTATAACAAAAGAGAAGGCTTATTCTGTGAGAGCACTTGAAGGAGCTGGCTTTGCATTCTGGAGCTGTCCCTGATTCCATGACCTTGGGCAATTGACTTCCTGTCTTGAATTAGTTAAATGAGAACAATTATCTCTATCTCCTCTTTGCGGTGGTGAGGAAAAATGAAATATAGTTTACAGATCACTTAGCACAGTGCTGCAAACCGTGAGGGCTCAGTAACTTTGGCTCATACTCATCTGAGGGGTTTGGTTTAGAATCCTTTCTGACATGGACTTTGCATATAAAGCCAATTATGAATAATAACTGATGGGCTCAGGAAAGTTCAATAAACCAAAATCCAGCATTTTCTGGGTCCATTTGCCTATTTCACCTTTGACGGTTATCTTTTTTTTTTTTTTTTGCCCTCTCCATGAGATATGCAGGATCTTAGTTCCCTGACCTGGCATTGAACCAGTGTTCCCTGCATTGTGAGCAACCACTGAACTATCAGGGAAGTCCAACAGTTATCTTTTAATTGGAGAACTGAACATTCTCATTATTTTTTCTTGCAGGCTAAATGCCCCTTTAAAAACTAAGCCTCTCAATTCTGCCTCATAGTTACCATTTTATTTCTTCCCACAAGCCCAGAGAATCATGAAAAGAAATCCTGAGACTTTAAACTTGGTGGAATGCAGTGAGGGTTTCAGGGTTGCCCGATGTGGCCCCTTTCTATGTTGGGGAAACTGAAGCCCAGAGAGGAAACAGATCAACTTCAGGATGACACAGTGGACAAGCCAGGACTTGAGTCCCCAGTACACTGTATGCCATATTTCACTGACATTTCTAGAGAGAAAAAAAAACACACACACACATAAACAAACACAAATCCCAAACTGTTGTTTCTTCACCTCATCAACCCTGCATTCTTTGTAACCATTCCCAAAGAAAGAACAATGAGGATGATAGGTATACAGTGTTACTTCCCCATTTTAAATTTCCACCCAGGGATTCCTGTTTCTAACATGTTTATGTAAAAGATTAGGCTCCTCTTTGCTCTAATTGCTCATTTTTCCACTGAGAAAGAGAGTTGCATCAGGGTTGGATTAGCTCAACCTGAACCAGGGATGTACACCGATAGATGTATGTTTAAATCTGTCAGAACCAATGAAGAAAGAAAACTGTCGCTAACTTTTTGTTCCGACCTCACCAATAAGCCACAGACTTTTGAGAGAGGACCTCATTTTCTAAACAAACTGCTCAGTAGCATGAAAACTCATTTCAAATTCCTTTTAAGAGGACTTCATATGACACTCAATCCTTGATTCCCCCTATAAAACAACACAGCTGTTCCCTTGCAGCGTGTCTCTCAGCAGGAGCTGCAAAATCATATTTAATCAACTCTGTTCTAAAAGCCATCTAATTGCCTCTAGGGCTCTGGCTTTCTTCCCCAAGCCAGGATGGTGTCTGCTGACATGTCGGTGGCCACAGTCCAGGCAGAGCGAGCTGCCCTGTGTAGACCCATGTCCTCATGTGCTGGGCCCTCCATAGTGTCCTTTATATTCAAGTTTTCTCTTAATCCACCTTGCAGTCCCATGAAATAGATGATTGCCAGATGTAGAAACAAAGAAACTGCGGTTTAGAATATAGTCATTGGTCTAAATTCAGAAAAACAAGTGAGAGAATTGGGATTCAGACAAGTCCCTTCTACTTCCAAAATCTGAGTGTTTTCAAGTCTTCAGTCTGGCTTTCTACATGAACAAGTACCAAAGACTTATGTAGGGATGAGGATGAGTCAATTTGACCAGCATAAGCAAAGCTGGCAATAGAAAGTTCCTGCCAAATGCTTTAGGTCTTAAATTCCCTGAAAGCTCACTGCTTTGTCTCCCCATGATGACACTTCCTGTTAGAATGTGAATGACTTTCATGTCATCTTTTATCCAACAATCCTTGATGACTACCATATAAGATTCACTCTCCAAAGTGAAGTGGAGGGATACAGAGATGAAATGATATGATATGGAATGATATCCATATACCATTTCATATATATATATATATATAAAATTTCATATGAAATAATATGGATCATGCCTTCAAGAAGCTCAAAGTCTAGAAATAGAAGTATAATAACAACATGAATCATTCTATTGAGAGGTAGACTATGATGTCTATCATCAGTGGGCCAAAGTATTGATATTATGATGGTCTGAGAAAGAAAAGGTCTATTCCAGCCAGGGAATTAGATTAGGCTTTATCTAAGAGTACAAGAGTAGGGGTAATTAACACTAACTTCTGTGACATAAAACCCCCAGATATCAGTTGCTTAACATAATAAGAACACCTTCCTCATTTTCTGTTGAGGTTCAGCCTGGTTTTCCTCTAAGGATACAGGCATCTTGCATCATGTGGCTCTGTCCTTGACAGCCCTATGTTTCTGCCCATGTGATCAAGGAAGTGAGAAAGAGAGTGGAATGTCAATGAAAGGTTGAGCAAGAAGACACAGCTAGATGTGGCTTAATCCATCTCACTCAAATCCCAGGGAACAAACCTAGTAACACAGCCCTAGCTCTAACCATAAGTGTAATTGCAAAGGAGCCTAGGAGATATGTTTTTTTTTTCTGTGTGCCCTGGACAGAAGTTCCATTGAACACATAGAATTATTTTTTCTACAAAGGATGTTGACGCATGTATTGTGGAGTAGTTTTAATTGAACAGATTGAGACAAGCAGGATGTTAGTGCAAGGGATGTTAGAGGAACACAAATTCAAAAGATGCTTGGTTTGGAAAGATATCAAATATGGAAGGGCCTTGAGTGACAAGCATTTCCCAAAATGTGTTTTCCTCTGTGTTAATAACGATCATGTAAAGACTGATTTGTGTGGTCAGACAGATTTTGGAAAAACTGAATTAGTAAAATTGTAAAATTATAATTGGTTTGGTTCCTGCAGGAGTTCTCTAGATTTTTGGAAAAAGACATAATATGTCAGTTATAACAAACCTTTTGATCACAAAATCTTTTTTTTCACAGAATATGTTGTCAGATTAATATTTTGTGAAACATGCTTTGCATAAGGAATCTGAGGCAATGGAGAGCCATGAAGTAGCAAAGAAAAATGATTAGAATGCTTTTTAAAGTGTAAGATGGAAGGGGAAGGATAGGGATGGCGATAGTGAGTTTGAGACCGACATGTACATGTTGCTATATTTAAAATGGATAACCAACAAGGTCCTACTATATAGCCCATGGAACTGTGTTCAGTGCTTTGTGGCAGCTTGGATGAGTGGGGAGTTTGGGGGAGAATGGATATACATGGCTGAGTCCCTTCACCATTCACCTGAAACTATCACAACATTGTTATTCTGCTCCACCCCAAGACAGAATAAAACATCTTATTTTAAGTACAAGTTAGAGATGCCTTTCAACTCACTTTCCAGAGTTGATCAATTGGTACTAGCTGGCAACAATGCTGAGATGGTGAAAGAGATCACAAAACCTTGTCTGAATTTATCTAGGAAAGTGTAGTGATGGATAAATGATATCTTCTATGGATTAAAGGATGCTAGAGGTGTGATGGTTAATTTTATGTGTCAACTTTTAGCCAGGTTATGGTGACCAGTTGCTTGCTCAAACAATAGTTTAGATGTTGGTTGAAGGTATTTTTTAGATGTGGTGAACATTTACAATCAGGGATTTTAAATAATGGAGATTACCCTTGATGAACTATCACATTCAGTTGAAGACCATAAGAGCAAAACTGAGGTTTGCTTGAGAAAAAAGAATTCTGCCTCAAGACTAACATATAAATCCAGCCTGAGTTTCCAGCATGCTAGCCTCTCCATAGATTTTGGACTTAAGACTGCAGTGTCTTACCTGAATTTCCATACTGTTATTCTGCCCTACAAATTGTAGATTCACTAGCACCCGTGATCATGTGAGCCAACTTCATTTATCTATCTATTTATCTGTCTTTCCTACTGGTTCTCTTTCTCTGGGGTAACAACAGCATGATGTCCTCTGACTTCTTGTGTTAAGTAAAAGTGTCACATAGGGTAAAAAAGAGAGCTTGGGTATCTGGAAATCAACTCCAAAATAGTGAGGGAATTCGAGAAGAGAAAGAGATGAGTTTTGATTTTGATTTGTAATTTGGATGTCAGAAGAGCAATGAATGGACATCCATTAGAAGAACATTCATACAGGGATAAAGAGAAGCCAGCATCATTTCCAATGTGTAAAATATTTTGGTGAGAAGGGCATATCTCTTTTAGTATCTTTTGAGAGATATACCTGTCTGTCTATAACGTTTCCTGAGGTTGAAGTCTGGGAGAAATGCCTTCAGTGACTTGGGAACAAAAGAGCTACTTTGTCCTGAAAGAAGGCAGGAGTCTTTTGGGGCTACGTGTCCAAAGCACACCTGAATGTGTGCATGGAGGGAGAAAGGAGAAGAATGAACCCAGAGAAAGGTGCAGAGGAATGCCATTAGTGAAAGCTGAGTAGTGCTGAGTCACTGGGCATGACTAAAGCATGCTGGGAATGCCAGGGTGATGGATGAAGTTCTCAACACTAGGAGATGGAATGATTATTAATGCATGTGTGTGTGATGAGTGAGTTGCTTATGAAAAACCACAGTGGAATCTCTTTATTGTAACAGCTCAGTAGTCATACTGATTTCCACAATGCTTGGCAAGTGCCCACCAGTCACTGAAGTCAGATGGGGAGGACAGAAATCCAGCCTCCTCTGTGTTTTAATAGCACCCTGGACTTAGCTCTTTCACTTTCATCAAGAGGCTTTTTAGTTCCTCTTCATTTTCTGCCATAAGGGTGGTGTCATCTGCATATCTGAGGTTACTGATATTTCTCCCGGCAATCTTGATTCCAGCTTGTGCTTCTTCTAGTCCAGCGTTTCTCATGATGTACTCTGCATAGAAGTTAAATAAGCACGGTGACAATATACAGCCTTGACATACTCCTTTTCTTATCTGAAACCAGTCTGTTGTTCCATGTCCAGTTCTAACTGTTGCTTCCTGACCTGCATATAGGTTTCTCAAGAGGCAGGTCAGGTGGTCTGGTATTCCCATCTCTTTCAGAATTTTCCACAGATTCTTGTGATCCATACAGTCAAAGGCTTTGGCATAGTCAATAAAGCAGAAATAGATGTTTTTCTGGAACTCTCTTGCTTTTTCCATGATCTAGCGGATGTTAGCAATTTGATCTTTGGTTCCTCTGCTTTTTCTAAAACCAGCTTGAACATCAGGAATTTCATGGTTCACGTATTGCTGAAGCCTGGCTTGGAGAATTTTGAGCATTAATTTACTAGCATGTGAGATGGGAAATAGATGGGGAAACAGTGGAAACAGTGTCAGACTTTATTTTTCTGGGCTCCCAAATCAGTGCAGATGGTGACTGCAGCCATGAAATTAAAAGACACTTACTCCTTGGAAAAAAAGTTATGACCAGCCTAGATAGCATACTCAAAAGCAGAGACATTACTTTGCTGATGAAGGTCCGTCTAGTCAAGGCTATAGTTTTTCCTGTGGTCATGTATGGATGTGAAAGTTGGACTGTGAAGAAGGCTGAGCACCGAAGAGTTGATGGTTTTGAACTCTGTTGGAGAAGACTCTTGAGAGTCCCTTGGACTGCAAGGAGATCCAATCAGTCCATTCTGAAGGAGATCAGCCCTGGGATTTCTTTGGAAGGAATGATGCTAAAGCTGAAACTCCAGTACTTTGGCCACCTCATGAGAAGAGTTGAACACTCATTGGAAAAGACTCTGATGCTGGGAGGGATTGGGGGCAGGAGGAGGAAGGGATGACAGAGGATGAGATGGTTGGATGGCATCACTGACTCGATGGACGTGAGTCTGAGTGAACTCCGGGAATTGGTGATGGACAGGGAGGCCTGGCGTGCTGCGATTCATGGGGTGGCAAAGAGTCGGACATGACTGAGCGACTGAACTGAACTGAACTGGGTTAGCTCTATCCCACTACTCACAGGTGTCATGAGATACCTTTGTTCATACAGTCATTCGACAAAGATCTATTGAGTTCCTACAATGAGTCATGCACAGGTCTTGGCATGGGAAATACATTAGGGAACAAAAATGGTAACACTCCTTGCCCTCAAAGAGCTAGCATTTTAGTGTGGGTGACAGAAAATAGCTTGATACATATTTCAACTATATGATGAATCATGGCACGTTAAGCAAAAATAAGATGAGGCATATGTATCTATCAGGAGAGGCTAGGTTACAATGAAGTCATCAAGTCTTGGGTCTCAAAGGCTTCTTCTACAAGCTCCATGACCATCATTGGCCAAGAGAGTTCTCTGCTCCCACAGCCTCACTGTCTTCTTCACTCTAGAAGCCAGACTGATGAAAACAGCTAATATCTATAGTATTGCTGGCAACCTTGGCATAAAGAGATCCTTCCAACCCCAATGTCACCTTGGTAATGGAATAATACAGCCTGGAAGTGACACACGTAACTAGCATGTTATTTCTGCACATAACTCATTGGACTGAACTGATTACTTGCACTGACCCAAAATATGGTATCAGGAAGTACAGTCCAAACATGTGTCCAGATTGAGAGGAAGCCTATAAATTTGGCAAATGACAATAGGACTGTTTAGATCACAGTAAGAAACTTGGCTTCTCCTATGAGGAAAATGAGAAGTCATTGGAAGGTACGAATGAAGAGTGAATATAGAGGGAAATAGATGTTCATTGAGATCTTGGCTCTGTTACTTGCAATGGATGTTGGGGTGCTGGGAACTAGGGTAATAAAACCTAGCTTATTGGGTTGGTATGAAGGTTAAATGACCCAGATATATAATATTGGGTATGGAAACTTTTCCGTAAACAGAAAATAATATACTGAAGCAAAATCCAAATATTCACCACTGAATTCCCAAGGTCTCATAAGGTTTGGCCCACTTTGTTCTCTTAACATGCGTGCTTAATTCTCCAAAGGCTGCCTGGGAGTAAGAGCAAGATGCAGAGGGTATCTTCATATGCGTCTTTCTCCTAAGAATTCACATTTTGTTCAAAAAGGGGGGAGAACTGTCACCTTGAATATAAAAGGTCAGGGTAGTAACTCATAAGCCACAGTTAATGATCAAACTCCTGGCATCTCAGCTGCACAGTCTGGTAGAGGCATGTTGCCTGTGGCCTCATGGTTTGGGGGACTTTGGGGAAGTAGGATTAGCTGTCACCTTCTATTTCTGAGAAAAGATATGACCTACCCTTGGCTGACACATCTGTCAGCCCCTCAAAGTCTTTGTTCAAAGAGAAAAGTAGCCGAGCAGCAGTTGCAATGCATAGAGATACAATTACAAGAATCCTGCACAATCTTGTTCTGAGTGTGTGTCATTATTATGAATAGAGGCGCCACGGTCCAGGGTCAACTTTAACACACAATGGAGGAGTTGGAATGTTTTTATTCTCCTCTGCTTGTGTCTCCTCTCACTACAAACTCTCTTTTCCACACCCCTCTCCTCTCGGTCTTGTGGTAATGCTAACTGGCCCATCCCAGTTGGCTCTTTCCCCTACCTCCATCCTTGTCTTTTCTCTAGAAGGATTAATCTTTCAGATTATGGAGCACTTTCAGCTAGTAGCTGTGAATTTAGAGAGATCAGCACATCACAGCTGTGATGATCGCACTTTTCGGTTTGCTGAGGACCATCATGTTGTTGTCGTTCAGTCTCTTAGTCATATCTGACTCTTTGCAACCCCATGGACTTCAGCCTACCAGGCTTTGCTGTCCTTCACCATCTCCCAGAGCTTGCTCAAATTCATGTCCCAATTGCCAACCATCTTATTTCCTGTTGTCCCCTTCTCCTCCTGCCTTCAATATTCCCCAGCACCAGGGTCTTTTCCAATGAGTTGGCTCTTCACATCAGGTGGTCAAAGTATTGGTGCTTCAGCTTCACGATCAGTCCTTCCAATGAATATTCAGGGTAGATTTTCTTTAGAATTGACTAGTTTGATCTCCTTGTTGTTCAAGGAACTCTCAAGAGTCTTTTCTAACACCACAGTTCAAAAGCATCAATTCTTTGGCCCTCAGCTTTCTTTATAGTCCAGCTCTCACATCCGTACATGACCACTGGAAAAACCATAACTTTGATTATAGAGACCTTTGTTGGAAAAGTAAAGTCTCAGCTTTTAAATACACCATCTAGGTTGGTCATAGCTTTTCTTCCAAGGAGCAAATGTCTTTTAATTTCATGGCTGCAGTCACCACCTGAATTGATTTTGGAGCCCAAGAAAATAAGTCTGTCACTGTTTCCATTGTTTCTCCATCTACTTGCCATGAAGCAATCGGATTGGATGCGTGGTCTTCGTTTTTTGAATGTTGAGTTTTAAGCCAGCTTTTTCACTTTCCTCTTTCACCTTGATTTAGTTTCTCTTCACTTCCTACCATAAGGGTGGTATCATCTGCGTATCTGAGGTTACTGATATTTCTCCCAGGAATCCAGCATGAGCTTCATCCAGCCCACATTTTGCACAATGTACTCTGCATATAAGTTAAATAAGCAGGATGACAATATACAGCCTTGATATGCTCTTCTCCCAATTTGGAACCAGTCTGTTGTTCCACATCCAGTTCTAATTGTTGCTTCTTGAACCGCATATGGGTTTTACAGGATGCAGGTAAGGTGTTCTGGTATTCCCATTTTTTAAGAATTTTCCACAGTATGTTGTGATCCACACAGTCAAAGGCTTTAGTGTAGTCAATGAAGCAGAACTAGATGTTTTTCTGGAATTCTTTTGTTTTTTTCTATGATGTTGGCAACTTGATCTCTGGTTCCTCTACCTTTTCTAAATCCACCTTGAACATCTAGAAGTTCTCAGTTCACATACTGTTGAAGCTTAACTTGGAGAATTTTGAACACTACTTTGCTAGCATGTGAAATGGGTGCAACTGTGCAGTAGTTTGAACATTCTTTGGGATTGGAATGAAAACTGACTTTTTCCAGTCTTGTGGCCACTGCTGTGTTTTCCAAATTTGCTCTCATATTAAGTGCAACACTTTAAGAGCATCATCTTTTAGGGTTTGAAACAGCTCAGCTGGAATTCCATCATCTCCACTAGCTTTGTTTATAGTGATGCTTCCTAAGGCCCACTATGACTTCACAGTCCAAGATGTCTGGCTCTAGGTGAGTGATCACACCATCGTGGTTAGCTGGGTCCTTAAGATCTTTTTTGTATGGTTCTTCTGTATATTCTTGCCACCTCTTCTTAATATCTTTTGCTTCTGTTAAGTCCATATCATTTCTGTCCTTTACTGTGACCATTTTTGCATGAAATGTTCACTTGGTAGCTCCAATTTTCTTGAAGAGATCTCTAGTCTTTCCCTTCCTATTGTTTTCCTCTATTTCTTTGCATTCTTGACTTAGGAGGACTTTCTTATCTCTCTTTGCTGTTCTTTGTAACTCTGCATTCAGATGAATATATCCTTCCTTTGCTCCTTTGCCTTTCAATTGCTTCTCTTCTTTTCTCAGTTATTTGTAAGGCCTCCTCAGACTACCACCATGGCTTTTGCCTAATGTCAGAGTGTATTTATTAATACGATACTCTTTTGTTTTCAATGCTTTCTCAGTTTGAAAAACAGATGGGCTCGTTAACCATATGGAGAAGGCAATGGTACCCCGCTCCAGTACTCTTGCCTGGAAAATCCCATGGATGGAGGAGCCTGGTGGGCTGCAGTCCATGGGGTTGCTAAGAGTCAGACACAACTGAACGACTTCACTTTCACTTTTTACTTTCATGCATTGGAGGAGAAAATGGCAACCCACTCCAGTGTTCTTGCCTGGAGAATCCCAGGGATGGGGGAGCCTGGTGGGCTGCTGTCTATGGGGTCGCACAGAGTTGGACACAACTGAAGCGACTTAGCAGCAGCAGCAGCATTAACCATAACATAACTTCATCCTTTCTAAAGGGTCACAGAAAGACTGCAGACTATCAAGTCCCTCCAAAAGGGTGATCCTAGAGTTAAAGATTTATATAATATTAGAGTTGGGGTCAGGGTGGGTAAGTTGGTGGCTACAAACTAGAATAAACTTCTGAGGTTCAGATTTGCTCTCATATTAAGTGCAACACTTTAAAAGCACATCCTGGGGGTTAGCAATCCTGTCTGCTGCCAGTTTCACCTGGAGCTTGACTTCCTCATCAAGTTCTGATGTCACACTCCTCCACTCTGAGAGAGGCACAATGGTGGTGATGAAACACCCAGCCTCTGGTCTTTGATGATCCTAGGTTCAAATTTTGACTTTTAATGTATGATGGTTGTTTCTTTTCTTAAAAAAAAAAAAAAAGACAAACTAACAACTTATTTATTTAAGTATTTGTGGCTGTGCTGGGTCTTCATTGCTGTGAGAGTTTTTTTCAAGTTGCAGTGAGCACGGGCTACTTTCGAAGTTGCAGTGTGCAGGCTTCTCATCACGGTGGATTCTCTCAATGTGAAGCACAGACTCTAAGCACGAGGGCTTCGGTAGCTGTGGCCCCAGGACTCTAGAGAACAGACTCAGTAGATGTGGCTCCCAGGCTGTACAATGCAGGCTCAGCATCCACGGTGCACCAGCTTAGCTGCTCCATCGCATGTAATATCTTCTCAGACCAGGGATGAAACCTGTGTCTACTGCACTGGCAGGCAGATTCTTTACCACCAACCGGTCCTCTCAGAAAAGCTCAGTCAGTTGCTTCTTAATTTCAAGTTCTTAATAAGAATAATGATATATGACTTAGCCAGGTTGACTTAGCCACATGTAATCACATAGTATGTGAAGACTGTTTAACATAGTCAATTGATAATAAATTAGAGTATCTATTAATGCTATTAAAACAAAAGTTTATTTTCCATATCACTTCAAACATCCACATCTGAAACCTAGTAGACAGTATGCACTGGTTGCTTCAAGCTGTTGAAATAACCGTAAGCCCACTCTCCATCTTGGATATTGAGATATATAGAGATAGAGATATTCAGAGTAAATTGGTCTTCCAAATATTTTATTTTTATTAAGATAGGAGAAATCTTGGTTGTGGGGAAACAAAAAGAAACATGAACACAGTCCAAGTAATAGAACACATGGTAAAATATTCGCCTGACTTGAGTTCTGCCTTTACTTGGTATATAACTGACCCTGCTACTGTCACATTATAGAACGAAGAAGATATAAGAATGATGCCAGCAGTCTTAGAGAAGTTAGCACCATTTTGTCAGCGTCATAAGAATTTATTGTACATAGAAGATCAGGTTGCTGTGAGCCCGAGTGTTAACAGGAGTAAAGCTGCTACCTCAGCAAATGAAAAGGAATCCAACCAAGTCTAGTTGTTCATAATAACGATTGCATAGAACCTGTGGAGTATGATCACAGTCCTGTACACTGAGCATCAGCCCTCGCAGAGGTGTGGTGGGGTGTGCTCTGGGGTGTTCCACACAGTGTAGTAGCAAGGGAATGGCCTGATCACCTCACCTGAGAGCCGGTTAAGATTTGAGATGCCAATGGATGCACTTAACTCACAACCATTCTGGCCAAAGCAAAGCTCTTTGATCCCTGGCCCTGTCTCTTTGTCGCTTTCCCTCTTTTGAGTATATCCTTGAGTTTCAGCCCAGCTTGATATCCCAGGGGCAAGAGCACACATGGAATTTGGGCTTAACCTGTTTTGGGGGCCCCAAATCACCTGCTGCTGCTGCTGCTACTAAGTCGCTCCAGTTGTGTCCTACTCTGTGACCCCATAGATGGCAGCCCACCGGGCTCCACCGTCCCTGGGATTCTCCAGGCAAGAACACTGGACTGGTTTGCCATTTCCGTCTCCAATGCATGAAAGTAAAAAGTGAAAGTGAAGTCGCTCAGTTGTGTCTGACACTTTGCGACCCCATGGACTGCAGCCTACCAGGCTCCTCCATCCGTGGGATTTTCCAGGCAAGAGTACTGGAGTGGGGTGCCATTGCCTTCTCCCAAAATCACCTAGAGTTTTAAAATTTGTGTTGAAGAAATGCAAAGAACCATTGGACAGAGACATCCAATTATGGTCTTTAGATCAGGGGGTTTAAAAGTACCTTGAAAACTGTCTTGAAAATGCTGATTTCTTGGTCTTATCTTTGACCTATCTAACGGAACTGTTTGGAGACAGGATTTGAAGACGTATAAGCTCACAGGATATTTCATCCTCATGAATGTTTAGAACCCACTAGGTTAGTGGCTCTGTGAGCCTTTCAATGTAATGAAGGAAAATTGCCTTTATTAAGATCCATCAATGGTAGCCACCACTATTTTCTTCTGACAATTGAGAAAACAAAGGATCAGAGAAATTACAATTAGCAGAAGACCCCAAAAATTTGGTCACAAAGAGTTCTTTGCCTCCTTACAGGGAAGTGGCAGTATGGTGCTTGCCCAGATTCACCTCCTCCTGAAGCAGTAGGGGCATTTCCATGGCCTGGGGAAGATAACATTCAATATTATTTTGATCATTTGGTGAGCACTTTTATTAAAAGTCTGAAGAAACGACAATTCAGCATAAAATAATCCTACCACCTTCAATGAATCCTTCTAGACCCTGCCACTTCTGAATACATCTAGAAAGTCAGAGGCATTTTGCATGGGCAAAAATGACTGTGCCTTAAGTTTATATTTTCATTCATGTTAAAGGAATTGGAAAAAGCTTAGATTTTGGGGGAAATAGTAACTCACAGGTTACTGAGCAGATGGCAATTTCCTCTCTGCCTCTTGCCTAAAAACATGTTGAGTGTGTCAAAAGCAAAGCCCAGCCTGGTCACAGCTCTGTTACTCAAGCCTAAACCATTTGCTTCCGTGTTTATTACACAGCCAACGGTATCAGGATAGAACTTTGACATTTGTATTCATAGTAAGGTGGTTTTAGGAGCCCGAAAATGCAGCAATATCAGTACAGAATCTGGAGAGAGGACATTTGTTTTAAAACAGGTTTGATTTCTAGAACAAGCACTAATCCCTTCCCTTAGAGTACAATGTTTGTCGGACCAGTTTGCTTCTTGCTATTACATGGAAGGCCGACAGAGGATGAGATGGTTAGGTAGCCTCACCTACTCAATGGACATGAATCTGAGGAAACTCTGTGAGATAGTGAAGGACAGGGAAGGCTGGTGTGCTATAGTCCTTGGGGTCATGAAGAGTCGGACACGACTGCGTGACTGAACAACAATCCTAGGGTTCTAGGGAAAGAAATAGAAGATAAAGAAGATGTGGTTCTTAACTTCGTAGATCTAATAGCCTGGTAGGTGTAACAGATTGATAGTACCTATGTACATACATCTCCTGTAAGTTAGAGGACTGATAGGCCAGGTTAGCAGATGCCGTGATGGCAGGAACACTGGTCACGGAGTCAGGAGGCCTGGGTCCCATTTTCCTTTGTCATAAAGGATTTTGTGCAAGCCCCTTTCCTTCTCCAGATTGCCATCTCCATCCTTTATAAAAAATTATACCAGGCTGTATAGTCCAAAAGTCATGATTTGCTAACTGTATGATTGTGGGCAAGTTTCTTCTACTCCTAGGCCTTATTTTCCTTACTTATAAAGTTGAGGTTATAAAATGACAGTTGCAAGGCCTAAATATATTAGTATTATTATTTATTTTTATTTTTAAATTAACTTATTTATTTTAATTGGAGGCTAATTACTTTACAATATTGTGGTGTTTGCCATATATTGACATGAATCAGCCACGGCCATATACAGTATTTAGATAATTATCTTGCTTTCTTGAACAGTGAGTGAGTGCCATCATCACCATCATCATTTACCTGATCTTTTTTCTTACTCTTTCAGCTCTGTGACCTTAGCCAATTCATACTAACCATTTGATTTCTGAAACTGCTCAACTATATGCTGTACTTACTTAAAATTTTTACTTGGCATAGTTCATAAAACCAGTCATTCTTTAAACTAAAGGTCAGCAAATATTTTTTTTCTGTAAAGAGCCAGACAGTAAATAAGCTTGCTGCTGTTGCTGCTAAGTCACTTCAGTCGTGTCCGACTCTGTGCGACCCCATAGACGGCAGCCCACCGGGCTCCCCCGTCCCTGGGATTCTCCAGGCAAGAACACTGGAGTGGGTTGCCATTTCCATCTCCAATGCATGAAAGTGAAAAGTGAAAGGGAAGTCGCTCAGTCGTGTCAGACTCTTTGCGACCCCATGGACTGCAGCCCACCAGGCTCCTCCATCCATGGGATTTTCCAGGCAAGAGTACTGGAGTGGGTTGCCATTGCCTTCTCCAAAATAGGCTTAGCCATAGGCAATATGTAAACAAAAGAGAGTGGCTGTGTTCCAAGAAAACATTATTTACTGAAAAAGGAAGTGGGCTGGATCTGGCCCATGCATAGGCAATAGATTACTTGCCCTGCTTTCAACTGAAGAAACTATACATGTTTTTTGATTTATGAGGAACACACACACAACACAAACATTTGATCCATGAAATGCGTGATACTGTAGCGCAGCTCATGGCTTCATGCGCTTCTCCACCTGTCATCAGCCATGCTCTCACCCTAGAAACAGAGATTTACCTTAGAGAAGGGCTTCGAGGTCAAACCATTGCAGGCAAAAACCAACTCTGATTCCATTTTGAAACTGTTTCTTTGACTTGCTTTTCATTGCTTTCGTTATTATAATCATACATAATGGCCTGCTTCAGAAACTCCTTCCCCTCTGCCTGACTGTTAAATTAAAATGCCTTTATTCAAAACCCTGTCCACCTGTAGATGGCAAGAAGGAAGAAATGATTACATCCCCTGCCTGACACTTGCCTTTCTAGGAGATATTTGCATATTTGTAAGATTAATGGCCTTTTTATTTCCTTACCTCCCCCTGATCTCTGATCTATAAAAGAACTTGGCATCCAGATCCCAATAAGATGGCTATTTTGAGACATTAGTCTGCCATCCTCTTGAACAGCTGGCTTATCATGTGGTGAGCAAAGCAAGCTTGGATTCAGTAACAAATTCTCCCTTTTTTACAGCTAAGGTAAACCGAGGCCCAGAGATGAGAGCTGTTTATGCAGTCTAGGGAAAGAGCCAGTTCCAGAATCTTAGTCACTTGACTCCAGATCAGAAACTTTGTGTATTTTTTCTTTAGCTTGAAAGGAGGAAGAAATCATTTCCTTCAAAAAAAGAGAAAAAAAAAACAAACCTTTATTTTTACTAGAGTTCTAACACAGAAGTGGATTTTTTTCAGTCTTCAAGTTAATGGATATGCCATAGTCAGACAAGAAAACACTACTATGACTGCTTAATCGAAATACCAGTCTCCTGTCCTTGTCACTTGGATCTCATATTAAAGGTCTCCTTTCATTTCTAGTGAAACAGAAAAACACTCTCTCCCTCCACTCACATCTACTTGAGTTCCAGAATCTTTTTTTTTTTTTTTTTGGCAGTAGATCAACAGTGAATGAGATGGCCTCTCACAGCCATCCACATCCTATCCCCAAAGAAGAAATGGAAACAGAAAGCCCTGGAATAGAAACAGGTTTCCTTCTGCTCAAATCTGAATGGAAGCAATTCCTCTCTCTTTAACCTGCTGTTTTGATGTCTTTGTTCTGGTCTTAATGAACTGTGCTGGGGTGAAAATTGCAATAATAACAGCAGCAACAACAATAGCTATGATTTATTAAGCAAGTATCATTTACCATGAGCCAACTCACTGGAAAAGACCTGATGCTGGGAAAGATTGAGGGCAAAGAGGAAGGGGGCAGCAGAAGATGAGATGGTTAGATAGCATCACCAACTCAATGGACGTGAAACTGAGCACATTCTGGGAAATAGTGGAGGACAGAGGAGCCTAGAGTGCTATGGTCCATGGGGTTGCAAAGAGTCAGACACTACTTAGTAATTTAACAACAGCAACACCATTTACTAGACTTTGCACTAAATGCCCTAATCATGAACAGGAGCATTATGCATCCCATATTATAGACGAAGAAACGGAAGCACAAAAAGCATAAGTCAACCATCCAAAGAAAAGGGGGTCATATGCTCAAATTCTTCCTCCAAATAACAAATAGGTATATAATTTTGACATGAAAATTAATTATGTGGACTTGTATGATTCCATTTATATGACATGTCCAAAGAAGGTAAATCTATAGAGATAGAATGCAGATTAGTGGTTGTCTGAGGCTGGGAGAGGGATGGGGACGGATTGCAGTGACCCCAAGAGAGATTCTTGGGGTAATGGTTATGCTCTAACATTGTATCATGGGACAGTTGCAATCTACTACAAACCATTGATCATTTCATACTGGAAATTCATGAATTTTATGGCATGTAAATTAAAACTCAATAAAGTTGCTAAAAACTAATCATGTAGACAGAAGTTTTAAAGGCTTTTCTTCATCTTCATAGTTACTCCCCCCATGTAGGTCTCTTCATTTCTGTCACAGACAGATCTGAGCATGGGAAGGTCTCAGCTTATCCAGGATTTTAGCTCCATTTCTTCTTTGAGGATAGGACACAGAAGTACGGGTGCTGCTTTTCCTTCAATGCTAATTTCTTGCCAAAAAAATAATTCTGGAATTTGCGTGGGTGCACACAGAGGAAGAGGGTGCTTCCTTGTTTTAATAAAAATAAAAGGAGACCATGATTATAAATGAAATATAACAAGAACAGGGGACTGATTTTTCCATCAAGTAGACACAATAATGTATTTTAGAAATGGTTATTGCAATAGCTCATTTATATATTTGTTTATTCACTTAATATATATTCATCAAGCCCCTGTTATGTGCGCCTTTCTTGACTCTGGAGATAGGACAAAGCATACCATAGTCAGAGCTCACAGACCAACAGGCAAACTACTCTCCTCTTTCTATCTTTACCTACTCTCCTAGGCTCTATTTGGAGTTAACTTCTCCCATACAATCTCCCATATCATTTAAAAATTAATTTATTTTAATTGGAGGCTAATTACTTTACAATATTGTAGTGGTTTTGCCATACTTTGACATGAATCAGCCATGGGTGTACATCTGTCCTCCATCCTGAACCCCCTCATCCCACCTCCCTCCCCATCCCCTCCCTCAGGGCTGTCCCAGTGCACCAGCCCTGAGCATCCTGTATCAGGCATTGAACCTGGACTGGCAATCTATTTCACATACGGCAGTATGCATGTTTCAATGCTATTCTCTCAAATTATCCCACCCTCACCTACTCCCACAGAGTCCAAAAGCCTGTTCTTTATCTTTGTGTTTCTTTTGTTGTCTCTCATATAGGGTCATTGTTACCATCTTTCTAAATTCCATATATATGTGTTAATAGACTGTATTGGTGTCTTTCTGACTTACTTCACCCTGTGTAATAGGCTCCAGTTTCATACCAGATCTTTTTCCCAGTTTCTTTTCTATGAGTCTTTGCTGGGCACTGTGCTCAGTTATGTCCAACTCTGCGCAACCCCACGGAGTGTAGCCACCAGGCTCCTCTGTCCCTGAAAATTTCCAGGTAAGAATACTGAAGTGGGTTGCCATTTCCTTCTTCAAGGGGTTCTCCTGGCCCAAGAATTGAACCTGCGTCTTCCATCGCAGGCAGATTCTTTATCACTGAGCCATCTGGGAAATGAACTCCATTGTATGGTCATTCCTTTTAACATGGTGCATTTCATAATCTCTGTCTTCATTTGGGAAGGAGAAATGATAAAGAGCATTTTTCACATATGGGGACTTAATCTGAGTTTTTAATGACATGTAGAGCAAAATACTTTTCCAGGAGTCATGTATGGAAGTGAGAGTGGGACCATAAAGAATGCTAAGTGTCAAAGAAATGATGCTTTTCAATTGGGGTGTTGAAGAAGACTCTTAAGAGTACCTTGGATGGCAAGGAGATCAAATTGGTCAATCCTAAAGAAAACCAAGCCTGTATATATATTGGAAGGACTGATGCTGAAGCTCCAATACTTTGGCCACCTGATGCAAAGAGCTGACTCATTGGAAAAGACTCTGATGCTGGGAAAGATTAAAGGCAAAAGGACAAGTGGGTGGCAGAAGATGAGATGGTTTGATAGCATCACTGACTCAATGGACAAGAATTTGAGCAAACTTCAGGAGATAGTGGAAGACAGAGGAGCCTGGTGTGCTGCAGTGCACGTGTTGCAAAGAGTCAGACACAACTTAGCGACTGAACTACAACAACTCACTTTACAATGCTGTGTTAGTTTCTGCTGTATGACAGTGTGGATGAGCTATATGTACACATATATCCCTCCCTCATGAACCTCCTTTCCCCCTCCCAACCCGCCTCTTTAGGTCATCACAGGGCACTGAGCTGTGCTATACAGAACCTGTATTATACAGCATTTTCCCACTAGCTATCTATCTTACACACGATAGTGTATATACGTCAATGAGACTCTCTTGAGAAAGGCATCCCATTTTCCCCTTCAAAAGGAATCAGTCTTAGGAATAGTTAGTTAGAAGGATATTCTACATTGAGATAACAGTAAATTTTTAAAAAATGCAAGAAAGAATTTGAAGTGCTGGGGAAGAAAAAATTAGTAGCTGGAGCCTAGTGAGGAAGGAAGAAAGTAGAGGACTGGTGAGGTGGTCAGGCCATCAGGTCAGGCCATCATGGCCATGATAAGGTATTCCAGTTTCATACTAAGTACAACGGATGAAGGCTCTCAAAAAGCCAAGTGACATAGATTTGATTTACACTTTAATGAAATCATGTTGAATTCTTTGTGAAGAATGCACAGAGGAAGAAAGCCTAAAGTAGTGACATTGTGAACACTGTGAATAAATATGTGCAGTGTAAGATTCCCTGGGTAGTAGTCTGGAGACCTGGGTCTAGATTACAGAGTGAACTCAGCATTATCAGATATGCACCTCAGAGTTTACTGTTTTCAAACCCAACCCACTGAATTTGCTGGCATTAAATCTACCTATTGATTTCATGCCTCTCCCTATACACATCTGAAATTATATACAGTACGTCTATTATGATCAAGAATCTTCAGGGAGGTCACCCAGAGTTCTGGGCATCTCTTGATGGTGCATCATCTGTTTGGGGAGTTTCTGCATCTCACTCCTTCTCCAGGGAATCTGATGTACTTCCTGTCACCGCAGTGTAATTCTCACTGCAGCTCTCATAACTGCCTTTTATTGGCCAAACTCTGCTGTCTTTGGCACTCCACATACTTCCCCTTATTAAGAGAAATCTACTTCAATCCCAGGCTCCTCATAACAATAAATATTTTATGTGTTCAAATATCCCATTCCATACATCCCAAGAAGAGGAAAATATAAAAAACATTGGGTTGGGAGTCAAGAGAAGTGGTTCTAGTCTCCACTCGACTATAACTTATTGCCTAGCCATTTCTCTTCTCTGTGCCCCAGATTCCCTATTTGCAAAATAAGAGCATTGAACTTAATAAGCTGTGGGTAGTAAGTGTTTCTTTACTGACTCTCTAGAATGTGCTTCTTTTGCTCTCTAGCTGATCTTGCTCACTATTGTGTTGCCTTTTCTGTTGTCCTCAGGACTTTCAGGGGCTGTGGCTTAATACGTTGCCTAAGCTTCAGGAAGTGCAACAAACCATTGCAAGAATTCTCAGATTTTATTTTTATATTTACTTTGGATTTATGATAGGGTTGTTGGAAGGAGTCAATGAAATTACATACGTGGAGTTTCTAGTGCCATTCACTAACTAGTGCAGCTCAATATGTGTTAACCACAATTACAAATTATTTTGTATTTGTTAACCACTAATACAAGTAGTGGATGGCATCACCGACTCAAAGGACATGGGTTTGGGTAGACTCCAGCAGTTGGTGACGGACAGGGAGGCCTGATGTGTTGTGGTTCATGAGGTCACGAAGAGTAGAACACGACTGAGCGACTGAACCGAACTGAACTGAATACAAGTAGTGGATGGCATCACTGACTCAATGGACATGAGTCTGAGCAAACTCTAGGAGATAGTGAAGGACAGGGAAGCCTGGTGTGCTGCCGTCCATGCATTTGCAAAGAGTCAGACACAACTGAGTGACTGAACAACAATTACAAATAAATGCTACTCATCCCTTCTTCACTCTCTTCCTCTCTTCCTCTTTTTCCTTTTCCTTCCTTTAATTTCTAGATAAACAGAAAAGGATGAGATTGAAAAAATCATGCATCCCAAGCCCTTCCATTTTCCAAATATGTATAATAATGTCCCATCATTTATTTGGTTCAGATGAGGCCTAGATGTTGACTCATTTAGAGAGGACTGTTCACAACTGGGTGATTTGAGTGTCCGTTGGTGAGACTGGAGGGTAAATAGTCAAACCCAGTAGAAATGGAACCTGTAGGTTCAACTCAAATCTTCCCTTCAGATGATTCTTCCATGGAGACAGAGTCGTGGAAGTCGTTGATAGAGGGTCAAAGCCCTCTCTGTTCTAATGGACAGTCTACCTGATGGCAGGGATGAGAAGAGGAGGGCTTCCCAGACAGCTCTGGGCATTCTTCCAAGCCCTGGCCTTTACTAATTATATGATGTAGTCAAGTTACTTAACCTTTGGGACATTAGCTTGTTTCTCTTTTTTTTAATATGTAAAATGAAGATTATATGGTCCACTCACAGCTACCCAGAGGTAGAGCAAGAGAAATTTGCAGCAGAGTTTGACACAACGTGAGTTTTCCACATATGGCATACGGTTTCTCTTTGTTTTCCAGAAGTATAATTGGTTTACAATGTTGTGTTAGTCTCAGATGTACAGCCAGGGGATTCTTTTCAGAATCTTCTCCTTTACAGGTTATTACAAAATACAGAGTACAGTTCTCTGTGCTTTACAGTAGGCCCTTGTTGATTATCTATTTTATATATAGTAGTGTGTATATGTTAATCCCAAACTCCTAATTTATCCCTCCCCCTTCCCCCTTTCTCCATTGATAACCATAAGTTTGCTTCCTCTTTCTGTGGGTCTAGTTCTGTTGCATATTCTTTTTAACTTTACTAATGTTGAAATATTTTTACCAGTGTGTATATCAGAGCTATTACTAATAGAGACATGCATTTATTATTAGTGTTATCTAACAATACTTGGTAATAATTAATTTTTTGTGTTCTTATTATTTGTATTCTTATTATGAAGTGATAAAGAAGATTAAAAAGCCTCCTGGTTGAAGTCTATACCATTGTTCCCATGGTGAAGACCAACAGTTGGGCAAGGTGAGATCATCTCATCTTTCGAAAAGATGGACAGGATGAAGTTTATCCACAAGTTCTATGCTCACAAAACTGAACTTGAGTTTGTTGTTGTATCAGAAGTCATCTGAGATGGTCTTGTTGGGGGCTGGGTAACTTCACATGGGCGGTGCCCAACCTGGTCAGCTCAGGTTCGCAGCACCTGCTCAAATGAGAAAGCATAGTTCTTTCCAAAGAACCTCACAGCAACATTTTCTTTTGAGGAAAGTATGAGTAGACTCACAGAGGAGGAATGAAGGGCAGGGCTTAGCTATCTGGGTCGGGAAGAATTTGTAGGGAAATAAACATGGTAACTCGTGAGACATCAGAGGCAATTATCTTTAAGAAAAAGATGGGCTTGGCTTAATTCATTTTTCCATGTGGTTACATTTTATTGGTGCTTGCTGGGTGACAAATCACCCATTTTTAGCTTTTATTTAGCTTTAGTTTTGATCTTATGAGTTAAGAATGACTAATGCCCCAAAGAGTATGACCCTGGAGCAAAGCATGCTGGGAAAGCACATTTCTGGGTGCATGTTCCCTCCATGCCTGGAGACATGGATTCAAATAAAAGTCAAGACTACTACCCCACCAAGGGCCATTGCTTTGGAAAATAAAACAGGGTTTTTGAATACGTCTTTGTTTGCCATTCTTATTCAAGGTTATCCAAGACGAATCTGAGAAGAGAGAGTAGTAAATTTAACTGAAACTTTTAAATAATGTTCAGTCCAAAGCTAAGAAGCTTAAGATCAAATAAGAATTTGAAACTTCTGGCCAAGAATCAAAATGAGTGTCTTCAATAGGTGTTATTTCCTGGGTCTTTCTGGCTCAGAAGAGCAAGTGCAGGGGACAAAATTCGGTTCTTGCTTAATTCCGTTAATGGTCAGACTGTAGAGGGAGAGAGCTAATCACCTCACTTCCTTTTCTGACTGTTTTTGTTGTTTAGAGTTACTCCCCTAGGAGTTCAACCCTCCATGGCTGAAAGGATTGGAGGAGATTGGATATCCATTTGTGGACTTTTGCAAGCACTGGCTGTGATGTGCTAGTCAAAGGTTAATCTTATCTATGGGGCTAGTTTGTTCCTCTCCACAATCCTAGGAGGGAAGCATGGTTATTAGGACCTCTGCTTTTACAGATGGGGAAATAGATTCTCGAAGAGTTTGGTGACTTGCTCAAGATCACATGATAAGCTAGTAGCAGAACCAGAATGTGAACTAAAACTCTCTCAAATTCTACTCTATATCATAACAGAACTGCCACTGATCTTTTTAAATTTTTCAAAAAATTAGGAAAATGATGAATGGCCTTATTTCTCTTGACTGCTGGGTGGAGATGTCTCCTCTTTCTAAGCCACATAGAATTGCCAGGTGGTACCTTCTCAGGTACCTGGTCTCAGCTCAGGGCCTGGCCTGCAGTAGGAACTCAGTACATAAAAGTTGTGATAAATGCATATGAGATAAAAGGGCTTGCTGCCATCATCTGCATCTTTAGGGTCCAAGGATGTTGGAGCATGAACAAAGCTTACCCTATCATATTATTTTACAGAAAGGGAAACTGGGATTTGGAGAGGAAGAAAGGATTGCTCAAGGTCACACAGCTGTTGTGACAAATGGCAGACCCCTCAGTGTCCTCCAAGAACTGATGAAGTAGCTGATAAAGGAAGTTCATGAAGAAGAGATGAGAAAAAAGAAACATGCATTATCGCAAGGCAATCTCAGCATCCTCCCAGCTGTAAAGCTTCAGATAAGTCAGCTCTTCGACCCTCCGCTTGCTCACGTGTAAGAAGAACAGAACCTACTCCACAGGATATACCTTCAAGTTCCTCAGGGCAGGGCCTGGCCTGCAGTAGGAACTCAGTACATAAAAGTCGTAATAAATGCAAATGAGATCAGAAGCACAGAGAGAGAGACAGAGAGAGTCTGTGAGGTAGGGGCAGCGCAAGAGGGAGAGGAGGGAGGGATTTCTGTCTGTCTGTTCCCACACTCGGTTCTATTTGGGAAAACAGAGGGGTGAAGATAACAGGAAAAGGGGGCATGTCCTCAAGTCCATCATCTATTGTTGTGCAGATGATACTCTGGTAACAAGGAAACCCCCTGAATTGGTTTGTTCGTGGCTCCCCATATGACCCTCCAGGGCTTTCAGGGGCAGGCGCAGGAATTCCAAGAAGGATCCAGGAATGAGGCAGTCACAGATGGGAACATTTATGTCTTTGGGAGTCTTCCTTTTTGGATGTTCTCAGAGCTCTGGATGGACTAGAAGGGATCTTCAGGCTAGAACCTGATGGAGGTGGGGCATGTCTCCCTTCTACCTTGCCTGTGTTTATCTGACTCTCATGGCGGGGCCAGATGCCAACTTTCCTATCCAGTCAACAGATGAGACTCTGGGACGTTTATAAATAGCTTCTAGAAACACTTTCTGAAACTTCCCTGAGGACTTCTAAACACTCCTTAATAGGGACAGATTGCAAGAGAAAACAAAAAACAATTTTCCAAAGACAAATTGGTAGGGTTGAAAAGAACATTAAATAGAAATCATAGTAAAAGTGGGAAGTTGAGGGTGGCAATCTGCTTAGGAAAATTTCTAATTTCAAGTTTATAAATAAAAAAATATAGATGAATACTGGGACAGGATGGGGTTTAGATTGGCTCCTTCATGATAATAATGTTTCCACATCAAACAACAATTCATGTTAATAGAACCATATTGGGAAATTAATCTTGTTTGAAACAATACATTTTTCAAATCTTTAAGTCTTTCCAGACACTCATTCAATTTTAAGCTGTTATAAAAAATCATTAGCTCTTCAGTTACAAGCAGTCCTTATCTGCTCATGCATGAAGCCATATACTCCTCACCATGACCCTGGTGTCCTCCAAGGAAAGCTTGGCATTCAAATTTCAGGGCAGAGTTGAATCAGATGTGTTTTCCTCTGGGCAAGCAGATTTTACATGAGGACATAGATTCACAGAGGATGGATGAACCCCAGGAAGGTTTCAACCTCCTAGGACTCACTTGAACCAGAACACGAAGACAAGGGGAGAGTTCTTAGCCAAAATGGAGCCTTAAGGATTACTGTTTGTTATTTTTCATCTGTCCAGACAAGATCCAGCCTACCAGATCAAGCTGACTGCACTGGAAAAAATACAGAGGAGATGCCAGACAAGCTATGAATTCTTTGTTTTCTTATCAGAGAGGAGACAGCTTTTCTAACAGAAGGTCCCAGTGGGATCAAGGACAGTAGCTCTGATCTGGGATGTCTCACGTTGCCTTGGCTGTATCAGAGAAAGCCCTCAGTCATGTTCCATAGGGTCTCTTATGGGACCAATGAGGGGCAGCCTGGATCTTATCAGGGGTATCCAGGCAAGCAATGGACAGACAGCAGGCCCTTGGGTGATTGCCCCAGGGATCCCAAACAATCTTTGATCAGAACAACACATAATTTCTATGCAAGAAGCAGAGTAGTCAAATAGATCTAGATAAATAATGTGAATGAGTGTTGCTGTTGTTAGAATTATTCCCTTTCATATATGATATTCTTCAATTTTATAGTGACCTAAAGAGGTGGAGGTAATAGATATGGTGAAAATTCTCATTTTGCAATGGAGAAAATGAAACACTGTCAAGGGAAAAAAAAAAAATCTACTGAGGTCTAGAACTCATAGCACAAAGTCTGGGGCTTGAAACTGTTCTGAACATAGACCAAGTCTTAGGGCCTTTTCCCTGGGTCCATTGATTCCATTCTGTCACATAATTCTCTATCTCATTCATTCATTCCTTCAACAAATGAATTGAGTGCCTGCCACCTTGCCAACACTATTCTAGGTGTTGGAGTAATGTCGGAGGTCATGACTGTCAGAAATATCTGCAAGATGTAGAAAAAAACGTGTCTTCTGTATCACCACTCATTATCGTATACAGCATGGCTCCCAGCTGAGGGTACTTGTTGTCTAGGACACAGCCAATAATCAAAACACTAGTTTCAACACTACAGAAAAGGTGTGAGTGATCTGGAAGAAAGACAGCAGAGGAGCAGAGGCATCGGGTAGAGAGACAAGTAACATTTTATATAGGATGGTCATGGTAGACTTCACTGAAAAGCTGAATTTGAGCTTGACAGAGGTCAGAGAAAGTCATCTGGCTGAGATGACTATCTGCTTTTCAGGCAGAGTTACATAGCCAAGGAAGAGCCTCTAAGGAGCCTGGAATGGCTAGAGTGAGGGAGTGAGCAGTCAGAGTTGAAGTTAAAAAGACAAGGGGCTGAATCACATTCAGTTCAGTTCAGTTCAGTTCAGTTCAGTCGCTCAGTCGTGTCCGACTGTTTGCAACCCCATGAATTGCAGCACACCAGGCCTCCCTGTCCATCACCAACTCCCGGAGTTCACTCAGACTCACGTCCATCGAGTCAGTGATGCCATCCAGCCATCTCATCCTCTGTCGCCCCCTTCTCCTCCTGCCCCCAATCCCTCCCAGCATCAGAGTCTTTTCCAATGAATCAGCTCTTCACATGAGGTGGCCAAAGTACTGGAGTCTCAGCTTTAGCACCATTCCCTCCAAAGAAATCCCAGGGCTGATCTCCTTCAGAATGGACTGGTTGGATCTCCTTGCAGTCCAAGGGACTCTCAAGAGTCTTCTCCAACACCACAGTTCAAAAGCATCAATTCTTCAGCGCTCAGCTTTCTTCACAGTCCAACTCTCACATCCATACATGACCACTGGAAAAACCATAGCCTTGACTAGACGGATCTTTCTTGGCAAAGGAATGTCTCTGCTTTTGACTATGCTATCTAGGTTGGTCACAACCTTTCTTCCAAGGAGCAAGCGTCTTTTAATTTCATGGCTGCAGTCACCAATTTCATGCTGAATCATGTAGGACCATGCAAATCATTGTGATGACTTTAGCTTTTACTCTGCAACAATCACAGAGCCTCTGTGGAGTTTTTAGCACAGAGGTGGCATAATCTTATTATATTGTTAAAACATTCTATTGACTGCTGTGTTGAAATTAGGTTGAAGAGGACAGAGTAGAAGATGAAAGGAATCCAAACAATGTGTGTGGCAGAGACAATGAAATATATTCATGGAACCTTTCAAGTGTGTCATAGGCACACAGGAAATCATTTCCCATTCTCTTTCTGCAGTGAGGTTAGCATGACATGACCAAGTTATGTCCCAAAGTGATGATATTACTTCCAGGCATGACTCTAAAACCTGATGTGTGACCCTCAAAACTCTAGCCTCACTGCAGCACCCCTGGACCTCAACACCTGTTGAGGATAGAGGCATCGTAAGAGGCAAGGAGCCTGGGTTCTCAGTGACCGCGTGGAACAGGGTCACTTCCCCCCACACCAGCCACATTGTGCTGTGGCCTGAGTATGTTTGGAAACCATGACAAAGGTTAAAGAAGAACATTAAAAGAAAAAAATCCCAATGCTATCTATTTCTTTCAGCTTTGTTACTAGTGACTGTTGAGATTCACTTCCTGTTTTGATTTTCCAAAGTGAGGAGAGCAGTGTAGAGATGGGTCATGCTTCTCCCCGTCTCACTAACAGCTGTTCAAAATCATAGCTACATGCTGTCACACTTTTTAGCATCACAGCATGCATCAGAACCCCGGATGTGGAGGGTGGAGAATCTCTAAGTGCCTGCAGTGTTGGATGTGGAAATTAAGACAACAGTACAGAAGCCACAATAAAATAGTTACAAGTCAGATGCACTTCTTTTTTCTTTCTTCTTAAAAAGATATTAAATCTGTAGTAAACTTTCCTTGAGCTTTTCAGCATTTTTGCTCTTTGTTAAAATTCTTTTTAAAATAGAACATCATTCACTACACCAATCACTGAGAAAATATTTAAACTCCTCGCCACTATGTTATATATCTCCCATCTATCTATCTAACCATCCGTTCATTTATCCGTCTACCCATTCATCACATCTATCTATCATTCATCTGTTCATTTATCCATCCATCTATTCACTTATCTATACATTCATCATATCTATTTTCCTTTATCCATGAATTTTGTGAGGTTTTACCAGTATCATTTATTAGGAAACTTCCAAACTCAGAAACCTAACTGGCATAATGATAGGCAGACAATGAATTTTTCTCCAAGAAACTAGCATGATTATACCCCTTGGATATTGAAAAGGGGAAAAGGGGATTAACATGGTCCTGTTAACATGGACTACCACATGCCAGGCTTTCTGCAGTGAGGACGTTATTTAGAAGATCTCATTGGTGGCTTCAGGATGGCTCTCAGCAGATTGCGGGTCAGGGTGGAGGGAGGCAGAACCAGCATCACTGCCCTCTGACTAACAGGTGAATTGACACAGAGAGCTGATGCCACTGTCAGCATACCACATGGCCAGGAACAGCCTCTGGATGCCAGGGGTGTAGGATATCACCGAGAACCTCTGTGTCATCATGGGTGCTCCTACGTTGTTAAGCTGGAGAGGCCGGAGGCTGAGCAACACTGCAGAACCAGCCCAGATCAGTGGTTTAGAAAACCAACTTTGGAACTGGCCAGAATTGAGTGTGGATCCTGATTTTGCCACTTTCTGGATGTAATCCTTATAAATGCTGCATAATCTCTCTTACTCTTTGTTTCCTTAAGCATCAGGAATGGCTATAAAACATTTAGCACAATGATCCGGCTCACAGTGAGTGCTCAAACTGTAACCACTGTGGTTATTCTAATGGCACTAAAAGGTCTCCTGACTCAGAAAGGAGAATCCCCAGAGCACTGTTAGGTCCAATCTCAGGTCTATAAAAGAGCACACTTAGTTATAGCCTGAGCAGCTGCAATATGCCCTCAACAGGTGGTGGCTACGAGTCCTGCTTCCTGAAGGCCAGAACTGAGCTGAGCAAGGAGGTTTTTTTTAGGGGTTCACATGAGAAGGGCGGTTTCCTAGGGGCAAAGAGGGAGCCACCCCAGCCATCTCTTCTCTCTGTTCTCATCTCCAGTCACATGTGTGGGTGCTGTGTGGATGGGCTGGGGAAAAGCAGCTTTGACCAGCTCCACAGGTCTCCTCCCACCCCCACCAAGGGCAGGGAAGGACAGATGCAGGACAGGCACCTGAGAACCAGGGAGCAAGGGCAGAAGTTTAGAGGGCAGGAGGAAATATGATGAATACATCAGTTATGTATTCTAGGCCATCTAATGTGTTTGCTACTGAAGCAATGCCCCCAAATCCAAGAAAACAAAATATGACTGTTTTTCATCTTCCTCTCTAGAAACCCGGTATGGTGAGATTGTCGGAAAGAACTTGCCCTGAAGAGCTCATTATCACCACCTCTTATAGGAATAGAGAGATTTCCACTGGATGTGCTAGGCAGGTTGGTGAAAGAAGGGAGAGTAGTAAATTATAAGCATATGCTCGGTACTGCACACTGATGTGTATCATGCTAGTTCCTTACATCTTTCCAAAAGGTGGCTACCCTCTTTGTAGAGATAAGGGAGGTGCATTTTAAGAAAAATCACATAGTGAGAAAGTGCCAGAGCTAAAGACTCAAGTTTGTCTTTTTCAGTCCTTTAGCTGACCTCTGATCTCTGTTACATCTCCAGATTTAAAACAAAGGCAATGGCATGTGGTCCTACCTTACCAAGGCACTGCTGGGGGCTTGCTAGTAGATCTCCTGAGAGAGTCCCCACATCTGGAGAGATGGTGACTGGCCTCAGCCTGCGCAGGAAGAGAAGGTGCCCGTCTGGTAGTCTTAAGTATGTGCCACTGAAATTCTTGCAAGGACTCTGCTGGAGCTGGTGCTCTTCCCCGTGTGTGACCTCAGCCCAGCCAGCAGCCCCACTGAGACAGACACACCAAGGTTCCCAGGGAGGCTTCTGCTGAATGTCTCTAGTCTTTCCTGAAATTTCTCCTCCTGCTTAGCCATGTATGAGGAATGAGGAGCATGGTGGAGCCAGAGAGACAGTCCATACAGAGAGCTTCTCTGTGCCTCTATTATCTGCCACTTTCGCTGATGCAGAAGCATCTCACTTGCAAGAAAAGGTGGTCTGTGAACCGGCAGGCAGGACCCTGTGACCAAGGAGGACAGGATTTTGTTCCATCTTTGGTTAGGTCCAAGGCTTCCGAGGGGCTTGGTAACATACTTGGATTAATAATAGCGTCTAAAAATATGTCATCACTTCATTGTATGAGGCATATATGATTAACCTCACTTTACAGAGGAAAAGAGAAACACCTGGGACCCAGAGATGCTTGCTTAAAGATTCTTGCCCATCTCTTGGGACAGTGCTCTTTCCAATATAAGATCTTAAGCATGGCAGTAAGAGATCTAAAACTCTTCTTCTAGGCTTGGATAAAGACTTGGGGCATGAGCTTTCACCTAAGTGGAGAGTCAATTCTAGTTTGGCATTTTAAAGGTTTTGGAATGATTCATAGTTTACTGAGTCTCCTTTCCTCGTGTTCTAAGAAGCAGATAAACGTTTTGACCTTGCTTACCTCAAATGGAGGATCAAAACAAAGGATTATGTGTGCTGATGCTTTGGGAAATGTAGAAATCCATGTGTATATAGGCAGAGAGGGTCAGTAATTAATCAAACCTTCAGCAGTCGTAAGTTCAAAGTATTGACCATTCACAAGTTAGCCATAAACTCAGACATTTGAAAAGGCTCCTGAAAATGGTAATATGCTTTTTCAAAAAGTTATAGCCCCCAAACAATGTGTTGTACTGCCTGGAACAAGTTACAGCCTGTGGATTATCACAAGGAAGCCCAGTAAATATTTGTAGATGGAATTTAATGAATGAAGGCACAAACCCTCTGGTTCTCCTGCTGAGGCTCATGAAATCTTATTAAACATCCTTTTTTAGCAAGTTCGGTTATTTGCTTTTTTTTAATTTTTTATCCCCCAGCAGATTAAATATAAGTGACTTGGAAAAGAAAGAGGAGCTGTTGAAAACAGTGCAAATGTCAATAGAAGACTTGACAGCTTGAGAATAGAAGAGGAAAAACAAGAACAAAGCAGACAAAGAGACTTAACCCCCCTGCAATACAGCACTGGGTTTTGAATGAACAAAAAGTTAAATAAGTTTAAGATCATCGGAGATGTGCACAGACTATTTTGAAGTGACTTTCACCTACAATAACTTGCTTTAAAATGTTTTGACAGTTTGAAGAGGGGGTTGAGCCTCAGCTATCACTTATTAGAAAGGCCTCTTTCTATGAGAAGGTACAGATGAGTCTCCTCTGAGCATTTAACTGGGCTTTCCTGAAGGGTATGCATACAGCTTGGAGTTACAAATGATCATAACTTAGAAAATCTGTGTATATAATCTCTCTGGCATACTTTACACCTTATGGTTCTTTTGAATTCTAGTCTGGAGAATTTGGAGTCAGAGGTAAGGCAAAAAAAAAAAAAAAAAAAAGCCCAAAACAAAAGCCATCCTTTGCATCTCATCTCTGTAAGTTCATTATGGTGCAGCTGTCAGAAAAAAGCTCACCCCAAAGATCTCCTTTATCACCAGCTCTTACAGTGAACGCAATGGGTCTGCCACTATTGATTCTGGCTTCAAGATCTGGTCTTACATCCTTTTCCCCTTTTGTGACAAAATACAAAAAGAAACCTGTACTTCCCTGTGGTCCAGTGGTTAAGAATCAGGCTGCGATGCAAGGGACACGGCTTCAAACCCTTGTCCAGGAAGATTTCACATGCCATGGGGCAACTAAGCCCGTGTACCACAACTACTGACGCCCACAGGCCTAGACCCCACGCTGTGCAGTAAGAGAAGCCAAACAATAAGAAGCCTGTGCACTGCAACAAAGAGTGGACCCCACTTGCCACAACAAGAGAAAGCCTGCACACAGCGCAGAAGACCCAGGGCAGCCATAACTAAACAAACGAAATTACATTTTTTTAAAAAAGCAAAAACAAGCAAACAACAAGAACAGCAATATAATGAACATAGATGAATACACACACACGTATATATTGTTGTGAGCAAGAAATAATGAGCAGATTGTCTGCAGAAAGCAAAAGATAGAAAAGGCTATGTTTCCATGCTGAGTTTTCCTGACTCCTAAGTCCGCAACATATATTAATTCTTCAATCTCTGTCCACCTGGGATCAATGGAGATGTAAATTCAATGTGTGGCTCTAACCTTTCCCACGAATGAATGGATAAATGACGCTCAAGCGGCTCATTAGAGGCCATAATAGATTTGCAGTGCTAAGCCACAAGGGTTTCCTGGAGAGTTAAGAACAAGAAGCAATGTTTAATACTGTCAACAACGGACATAATGATGGAATAGCAATGTCAACAGAGGGAATAATGGTGGCAACAACAGATAAGACTTGCCTTTTTGTTGGACATCTGGTGTTTGTCTGCAGTACCCTGAACACTCACACTCTCGCAATTAATCCTCCCAAGACATAGCAAGGAAGTTGTTAGCTGCATATTAGGAAACTGAGGTTCAGGAAGTTAACTCAAAACTGCAACTCACACAGCTAGTAAGTGACAGGGCTAGACTTCAACCTCCTTGTCTTCAAAATTCAGTCTTCCATCCTTCCCTTCTCCTTGCCCTCTCCTCTTCCTCCTCTGCCTTCTTCATCTTCTTCTTCTACTCTAATGCCCTAGATAACTAACTTCATGAACATCTTCTTTGACCCGTAACTTCCTAATACCTTTTCAGGAGTGAAAGGATCCAGATAGCAACAAAACTTTATGAGCATCTACATTTTACAAAGGATCATGGCATAAAAACTCAGTTACCGAAAAGAATGGAGGAAAAGAGCACATCTTTACTAAGATTAGGGCTTCCCAGGTGGTGGCAGTGATAAAGAATCTGCCTGCCAATGCCAGAGGTGTAAGAGAAGCAGGTTTGATCCCTGGGTCAAGAAGACCCCCTGGAGAAGGAAATGGCAACCCAGTCCAGTATTCCTGCCTGGAAAATTCCATGGGCAGAGGAGCCTGGTGGGCTACAATCCATGGGGCCACAAAGAGTCAGACACGATTAAGTGACTAAGTACACACGTGTATTAAGTGCCTAAGATGAATCAAGCCTTATATATTCTATCATTTCAATTTTCTCAATCATAATGTCTATATTATCCCCATTTTATAAGCAACGGGACTGAGGCAAGATATTTTAAGAAAGAAGTTTATCTATACAAACAGGGGAAACTCCAACTTGGCCAAGTATTCACCAATCCAGGCAAGGTGTCTAACTGATACACCAGTTCTCTGATCCTTCAGATCATCAAAGCTTGGAAAGTCCCTCTTAGTACATGACCAGACTTAAATGAAATGCTTCCCAGACATTCTCATACAGCATGTGGAGGGCACTTTGATGATAGCTATCAAATATGCAAAGGAGGGCATCTGTTGACAAAATAGCTATATTTCTAAGCAATAGGACAGATGCTAAAAATACTCTATATAAAGTGATCTTATTGTATGTGCTTATATAAATTATAATGGAGAAGTAGTGGATAATAAAAATGAAAATATAAATACTATCTTTAGTTAAACATTGTCATTATCATATAATGGAATAAAATGAAGCTGTTAAAATGATAAATTACAATGACATTTGCTGACATATAAGGATGTTTCTAAAATATAGTCCAATTAAAAAAAGCATTTCAAAAACTATGTATTAGAATGAATAAATTCATAACTCTGAAAGAGACCCCTCCCACCAACATACACACATCCTGGAACAAATGTACATAAACTTTACAATTTTAGCCATGGTCACTTTAGACAATGGAATAAAGGATAATCTTTATTTACTTCAAATTTTCTGAATTTTATTTTAAATAATAACTTGCATTTATTGACTCTTCTAACTTAACTACACTTCTTTCATGAAATATGACAATGACTCCTCTGTCCCTGGAATTCTCCAGGCAAGAATACTGGAGTAGGTAGCCGTTTCCTTCTCCAGGGAATATTCCTGACCCAGGGGTCAAAAACCCAGGTCTCCGCATTGCAAGGAGATTCTTTGCCATCTGAGCCACCATGGAAGCCCAATTTTATTTACTTCTTTGAGTTTTCTGAATTTTATTTTGCAATAATAACTTGAATTTATTGAGAGTTCTAACTTAACTACAATTATTTCATTATCACCATAACCCTACTTTACAGATCTGCAATTTGAAGTTTAGAGAGACTCAAAATTTGCCTAGGGTACACAAATTATGAGCTGAGATTTAAGTAGATTTTCTTCTTTTACAAGCCTATATTCTTCAGTATTATTTTACACTACAATAAATGTGTAGTAATTTTGATATAAATGCAATTTAATTATAACAATAAAAATAATTAAGATTTTTTTGCTTCTCAGAAAATATACAACGATTCCTGCATTCTGTACAACATATTAAAAATTGTGTTTCAATTATTTCATCATCCTAGGGTTCAGCCATTCTTTAGTTTAGTACCTCCCTTTCTTAATTTCTAATGGACATTTAAAATAAATATTGTCTAATGTTTCCTTAACTCCTGAGGCAAATTGTTTCATAAGAACTTTTTCACTTCCAAGGTGCCATAGGATTTAAGAAGTAAAATATGAGGTTTTCTGGTGGTGTGGTTGTTTTTTGTTTGTTTTTAGGTAAAGAAATTTCTAGGTTGCCAAGTGTCAAAATGCAAGAGGTTTATTTGGACTTCCACAGGTTTCAAGTGCATCTGATGCTTTATAATGTATAGTGTCGCTCCTCTGAGAACCCACAGCCCTGTGGGATGCCCTGTCCATGGTATTCATGGCTGCTAAGGCCACTTGTCTTCTTGTCTAAAGGTCTCATTAGACTGAAGTCTGGGTCTGACTTATTCAGCTTCAGCATCCTCAGAACCTGAACATGTGCCTTCATAAGTCTGCCTGTCCCTAGGGCCAGAATGCCCTCAAAACTACCCCTAAGCCGTCTTAAGGTTAGTTCCAAAATGTTGGGTGTGGTTTCTGCATTCTGTAAAGAAAGATTAAATCTATATTTTGGTGAAGGTTCTTGGGTCAGCCTCTGTTGCCTTAGAGAGGTCAGTTCTCACTTGTGCTAGGGAAAGTTCAAAACCAAAGTGGCGGTATGAAAGGTCTGTGCTTGGCCTAGACTGTAACTTTCTCAAACAAATGTCAGCAGGGTACAGCTCTTGGGGATTATGATGTTAATTTTAATTTTTTCCCTCTTTTGGAGGAGACTGCATTCTGAGGCCGTAAATCCATAGAGAGGAATCTGGGGAAAAGGACTGTTTTTCATGACTTCTCAAAAGAGGGATTAAATCTTCTGCTAGGGAGAAAGATGTCCACAGAGTGAGCACTCGAGGTGAGAAGGGTTTGGTATTCAGCTCTGGGTTTCCTTTTTCTGCATTTCCATTTCCTTTATCCATGTTCAAACTTTAGTAAAGCTTGATAAAGTTGAGTGCATCTCAGTTGTGCTTGAAGAAATAGAGTGAGATGGCTCTTTCCGTACATTGGTGAAAACAGAGAACAGTAGAGAGAAGATGGCAAAATGGAGAAGGAGCTGAAGGTATTGGCCTGAAGTCAGAGACATGGCCCAACTAAGATAAATTTGTAGAACATGTAACCACTTGCTAGGAATTCTCAGAAACGCTTGGGAAATAGACAAGTCTCCCCATGTACACTATTTGGGCTTGGATTATGTCATTTGGATACAAGAGTGAAAGTTGCCCTAAGAATCGAGAGCTTCAGGTTGCTTGGTTTATTCTTCGTTTAGGAAATTTAAGCTTCCTGTAAGATGAAGAGAACGGGGAAGATAATTGTGAATTATCTAGAAACCACCAGTAACTGAAACGGTTAATATCCCCAAACCACTGTAGCTTTACCACAGTGATTTGACTTTTTATTACCAACTATACAATATACAATCGCTGGGTCAGGAAGATCCCTTGGAGAAGGAAATGGCAACACACTTCAGTGTTCTTGCCTGGGAAATCCTACAGACAGAGGAGCTTGGTGGGCTACAGTCCATGGGGTCACAAGAGTCGGACATGACTCAATGACTAAACCACCACCAGATACAACACAGGGTAAAGGCTTCACATACATAAACTGTCTTTGAGAAAGTGTAGGATGTTTTTTTTTTTCTCCTGAATCCTGATCTCCTGACAATTTCATCAAAGCACACTGGAGTTCCAGCTTGGAAAAATCAAAATCATGGTCAGAGAAAGGTCCTTGCAGGCCAGGCCTGGTTCTTGCTTTGGTTATAAAAATGACTAAACGATTTTTATGCATTTCTAAGAACAGATTGCAGACATTCCAAGGAGACATTTCAACACATCACCAGCTTCGACACAAAGACTGAAAAGGTCAACTGGGAAAGAGTTTGGAGACAGCTGATGGGCCAGCCATAGGCACAGCTCAAGTCTCGTAGATGGATTTGGGTAAATCCGAGACCTGGAGAGGCAGGGGCAGATGATCAAGCCCACTCAGAATCTTCTTCTCCCTGAACATAAGTCATTACCACTATGCAACTCCCCTCCCGACCCCCTGCTGTCCTGTAAAAAATTTTTCTGTGACAAAGGCAAGGATCTGAATGGGAGAAAGGAGGTAATTGATGGTCCATCTGATAGGATTTCCAGAGCAGAAGCTGAGGCCTCTGAATACAGACTCTGTTTCCTTGACATCCTCTGCCATCACCCCCACCTTTTGATTGATGCAACATCCACCAGGGAAAGCCATTTCCTCCCCAGCATCCGGCAGAACGTCATCATCTCTGGGTGCCCGGCTCTCAAGTACGCTGCCTTGTGAGTATGTGATCTGAACTGGTGTCCCCAGTGTCCTAAACAACTAAGGGAGGACACAGATCAAAGGCTTTGAGAGAACAGACCAGACCAGGGCTGAGGGGAATCTTTTCCATGAGGAAAAGTTAATCACTTCTCAAGGCTTACCCTGATTGAGCCAGTTAATGTCATCTGCATCTTGCATGACTTCTGTTGGTGGGACTAAGCCAACTTGATATTTTGTTATGTTTTAGTTCTTCTAAATAAAACCATGACTATTCTACTCATATGACATTATGTGCAAACTAAATAGAAGTGACGTTTAATGTGTGTAATGACTAATCTCAGTTTTTAAGTAAAACACATGGGAAGACACATATTAAAACTGAAATTTTACATTATACTTATTCAAGGTTTTGAAGTTTTGCTTTGCGTTAGAAGGATAGAAGTGTTCTTTTTTTAAAAGTACTTTCCTGAAGTATTGCTGATTTACTTTTTGACTGTGAAGACAGAAAGAGTTACTATGTTGTGTTAATTAAAATTTATTATGTTGTGTTCATTTCTGCTGTATGGCACAGTGATTCAGTTATACATATACACCCATTCATTCTTTTTCATATTCATTTCCATTATGGTTTATTACAGGGTATTGACTATAGTTCCCTGTACTATACAGTAGGACCTTGTTTATCCATCCAATGTATAAAAGTTTGAATTTGCTAATCCCAAACTCTCAGTCTATTCCTTCCTCACCCTTTTCTTCCCCTTGTCAACCGCAAGTCTGATCTCCATGTTCGTGAGTCTGAGAAATGTTCCTTTTTTTTTGGTTAGCACTTTCATTTGGCACATGAACAAATGAGGATTATATGAGCCAAGGGCTTGAAATGGGCCAAACGTGGGGGCTTTACAGGTTACCCAAGATAGAGGGGATGTTTTTCAGTGAAAAAATAAGTATTGGTAGAAAGGAATCAGACAGATTTGGCCAGTGTGCTGGACTTGGCGACACAATGGCCAGAAACATATGTAGTTTGGCCTGAGAGTTGTCAGTCTCATTGTGGAGACTTCTTAGAAGTAGAAAATTATAGTAATGTAATACAAGCTGCTAGCTATTGAAAGCGGAAGAGGAGGAGGCATTGGAACAGCCTTATGAAAACCACCCTTTCCATCCACGGGCAATATGATAAGCCAAGGAAGACTTGAAAATAACTGTGAAGATAGAAAGAGTTTTGCATGCACTTTAAATAGGTACTTAAGTGTGGCTGGGACACAGGGTATGTAAGGTAGATGAGCTGTGATGTGCTTGCTGTTGAAAGGTAAAACTCAAGAGAGAGTCAAGAGATTCTGGAAGGTCCCGTTCTCTAATGGATTTAAAGTTTATTCTAGGGCAATGGAGAACCATCAGTGATGTGGTGAGATTTATTTACTTGTGCATCCATTCATTAAATATTCACCATCAGTGTTTTTTTATTTAACAAACATTTGCTGAGCACTGATAGGCACTGGAGGTAAAGCACAGACAAACACACACACAAATAAAGAACAAAACCAAGAAAATGAGATAAAACATCCTGCCTGGAAAAAATAGGTGGCAATTTTAGATTTAGGGGGCAGGGGGAGTGGCACCAGGAAGGTGGCATTTGGGCAAAGAGATGAAGAAGGTGAGGGGGTAAGCCATGAGGATATCAGGAGAAAAACATTCCAGGTGAAGGGAGATGCCAAGGCAAAGGTCTGGAGGTAAGAGCATGCCTGATGTATCTGAGGAACACCAAGCCAGCCCACTGGGGCTGGAGTGGACAAGTCAGAGATGATGGACTTTCACTTTCGATTCTGAGTCAGGACAGAAGCTGCCCAGTTGCTCTGAGCAGAGGCAGGAAGGGCATGGGCTTCTGGTTTTAACGGATTCTTGGGATGAGTCAAGGGAAGAAACGGGGAAACCAGAGAGGAGGCTAGCATTGGAACCCAGGAAGAAAAAATGGTGGAGGTCTGGATTACAGTATAGTAGTGGGTATGGTCAGAAATCCAACAGCATCTGCTGACCACCAGAAGGGGTATTCAAGGACAGGTGGGGAGGCCAGAGAATGACCACACCTCTGCCCATACACACAATCCCTCTTCTTGAGCTCTTTCCACAGTTACCTCTCAAAACTATTGTGCAGTGAGAAAGAAGACATTCATTTCATTTCCACCCAGGCTTTTCATAATCAAAGAGAAAACTACTGTACTTAACTACAGGATAAATAAAGGGCTTCCTGAGGCCATGTGCAGAATGACAACTAGCAGGAACATGGCCCTAGGAAAGGAGGTAGCTTCCCACCCAGGCTGAATCACCAGCTCACTGTTGAAACAATTTATTTATGCAAATAAAAACCAAACATTTATAAATCAGCTAAATAAGAAGCATAGGGGGAGAGCTTCTGGGATTTGAACAACAAAAAATTATTCTCCATGGGAGTTGGAGGATTGGAAATCTATCAGGACTTGGGGCATGCACACATCTGGTATGTGTTGCTGGGGCTCTTGGTCACTTTGCAAAGCCTTGATCAGTTTAAGGCTTTTGTTTATGGGTCTTGCACTCCTATGGTTGGAAAGCCTTTTGCTTAATGTCAGAAGGGCATTCTGAAGAAGTCAATTCTATTTCAAAAAGCAAAGCCCTAATTTGCCTCTCTCAGACTATCTTAATGACCTTCCTATAGACCATTCTATTGCCCAGACAACTGTGCATAAGTCATTTAACGAGTCCTGCTTCTATCTTTTCAATAAATGTTTTTACTTCAGATAATGGTAAATTTATGGAATAGCTGCAAAACTACTACAAAGAGTTTCTATAGATCCCTTACCCAGTTTACCGTAATGTTGGCACCTTACATTAATGACATATTTGTCAAAACTAAGAAATTTTCCATAGGAGCTGACTCCCCAGTCACATTTAATAACTAATAATAGTGACTCTCATTGGTAAAGCATGTGACCTGCTCGTGACTCAACTTCACAGGCACTGGGGAATGGCATTCTTCCCATTCTACCATAGTGAGACAGATTCAGAAAGAAAGAAACTCCTGAAAGCATAATATGGAAACTCAAAAGGCGCTGGGTGGCAAGAAAATATAAAAAGTGTCCCATTAACTAGTGTGTGATTGATTCTCAATAAGTATCTACCAAAGGAAGGAAGAACTGGAGGATTTCCAGGTTCAGAAAAAAAAAAAAAATCAGTTCAGTGTGAACTTTAGATAAAAAATGAATGATTTTTAAAAATCAGTTTGTCTCATGCATTATTTGGGACACGGTCATACTAGAAATTTATTTGTTTAAGAAGATGTGATACATACATATGGTGGTGGTTTAGTTGCTAATTCATGTCCGACTCTTGCGGCCCCACGCTCTGTAGCCTCGCCAGTTGTCTCTGTCCATGGGGTTTTCCAGGCACAAAGACTAGAGCCATTTCCTTCTCCAGGGGATCTTCCCGACCCAGGGATCGAACTCTCATCTTCTGTGTTGTGGATGGATTCTTTACTGCTGAGGCACCAGGGAAGCCCATATATATATATATATATATATATACATACATACATATAGCAATATTATTAAGCCATAAGAAAGAAAAATAATGCCATTTTCAGCAACATGGATGGATCTAGAGATTGTCATACTGAGTGAAGTAAGTCAGATGAAGAAGGACAAATATGATATCTTTTACATGTGGAATATTAAAAAAAATGGTACAAATGAGCTTATTTTCAAAACAGAAATAGAGTCGCAGATGTAGAAAACAAACTTATGGCTGCCCAGAGAGAAGAGGTGGATGGAGAGATACGCTGGGAGATTGGGCTTGAGATGTACACATAACTAACTAATAAGGGCTTCCTGTGCAGTGCAGGGAACTGTGCTCAGTATTCTCTTCTGGGCGTATTACACTGATCGCTTACATGCAGACTCTAAAATACAGTGCAAATCAGCATATCCGTGAAACAAGAACAGACTCCCAGACACAGAGAACAGACTTGTGGTTGCCAAGGGGGAGGGGGAAGGGAGAGGCAAGAAACGGGAGTGTAGGATTAGCAGAGGCAAACTAGTCTATATGGAATGGATAAACAACAAGGTCCTACTGTATATCACAGCATTGCAATTCCACTATTCTTGCATCAAATGAAAAAGAAAATTGCTGTTTACCTGAAGTTCACATTTAACTGGGTGTTCTGTATTTTATCTTGCAAATCTGAGCAGGAAGGGAGGAAAGAAGGAAGGGAGGAAGAGGAAGGAAGAGGAAGGCTGGGAGGGAACCTGATATGAATCAGGCTACCTCAGGATTCTGCCATTAGAGCTTTGGCTCATCTGACTTCAGATTTACCAAGAAAACATCTGTCTATAATTTGACATTTCATGAGGAACTAGCCACTGGGAAAGAATAAATTGGTCAAGCTGTCTGGAATTTCTCACTGCTAACTGACAACTTGACTTTTGACTAAGATGTGGTGTACCCTGTAGCTTGGTACAAGGAAGGAATGTACTAACTTCAGAGACAGTCATAGTCCAGTCCATGTGACAGATTTTGCAATAGAAATTAATAAATTAAAATTCCAACTTTATGTCCCAGTCCTCAGAGTTCTGTTACTGTGATGCCAACTTTGAGAGATACATCTGCTCCTTTAAGCATGCTCATGGTGGGGACTGCAAGGTTCTATGGTGCTGTTTCCATGTTTTATTTCTTAAACTGAATGGTAGGTATATGGTGTTCTTTTATTCTTTGTAATGTTTTGTGCATCAGAATATTTTATAAAGTATTTTCAAACAAAGTGAAATAAGAAGCCAAGTGATTTAATGGAAGAAGGATGGGCTTGCTTTGAGAAAATGTTTGCTTGAGCCCAGATTAGCCACTGTTTCGCTTCTTTCTATTTTACATTCCAACAACATAGCGTTAATCAGAGGGTTTCTAGTGAGATCTTATGCTGAGCTCTTTCTTTTACATTTCCATGACTTATGCTTTGCCTTTTGTCTTGGAAAGCCTTCTTTATCCTTTTTTCCAGCCACTCCCACTCACTTTTAAAGACAACTCATAATTATCATACAGGACAATTCAGGATTTTTTTACCTCACTGGCAAGTCTCTCCCCCAGTCTCCTCTCCCACCACTCAGGGCAAGAGGCTCTATTTCTACCCCTACCTTATTTCTTTGTCCCCAATCAGTTGTGTTACGCTCTCTGATGCTCCCACCACATTGTGCTATGATTAGCTTTTTACAGGTCTATCTTGCCACCAAGTCCTTCATGGAAGGACTGTTGCTGAAGCTGAAGCTTCAATACTTTGGCCACCTGATGTGAAGAGCCGACTCATTGGAAAAGACCCTGATTCTGGGGAAGATTGAAGGCAGGAGGAGAAGGGGACTGAGAGGGTGAGATGGTTGGATGGCATCACCGACTCAATGGACATGAGTTTGAGCAAGCTCCAGGAGATGGTGAAGGACAGGGAAGCCTGGCGTGCTGCAGGCCATGGGGTCACAAGGAGTTGGACATGACTTAGTGACTAAACAACAACAACTTGCACCAACTGGAGTCTCTTGAAGAGAAGAATCGAGCCTTAATCATGCTCCTACTCCCTGAGCCTAGCAACATGACTAACCCACATTTTGTTGTTTAGTTGCTAAGTCAAATCTGACTCTTTGTGACCCCATGGACTGCAGCACGCCAGGCTTGCCTGTCCTTCGCCATCTCCTGGAGCTTGCTCAAACTCATGTCCATTGAGTCAGTGATACCATCCAACCATCTCATCCTCTGCCATCCCCTTCTCCTCCTGCCCTCAATCCTTCCCAGCATCAGGGTCTTTTCCAATGAGTCAGCTCTTCACATCAGATGGCCAGAGTATCGGAGCTTCAGCTTCAGAATCAGTCCCTCCAATGAATAAACCCCTGTTTACCCATCTGAATTGAGTCTAGGAAATGACTGTCCCTAAGCCTTAGCTTCCACCATTATAAAGTTGCTACACACCGGGGCACACACATCAGAAGGTAAATTTTCAGCCACATATTGCCTGCTTAAAGAAAAACTCACTTCTGTATATTCCCCAAAACTTTAGGGCTAATCCAATTTCTTTCTTTAATAATGAGAAAATTAAGGCCCAGAGAGGGACAGTAACCCACACAGGGTCACACAGGAGTGGAGTGGCTCATTCAGAGGAAGAACCCAGGTATCTTTCAGCAATGCCTATTGCTGGGGGATGATAAGCAGATTGTCTAACTTCCCAGCTTCCCTAACTCTTTAGAGAAGTTGGGTGTTGGTGGCTCTCCCCAGCACGGCCTCAGAGCTGATCCAGACCTCAAAAGGGCAGCCTTTAGGAGTGTCCATCGTCCCATGGCCATTAATGCAGCATGTTCACATTTCCTGCTGCCTGGCCCAACCCAGCGCCCCCGCTTTGTTTTGGTCAAAAGTCTCACTGGCAGACACGGTAAGTAATATCAGTGGACTCTTTGAAGGCCTTTCCCCTAGAGCCTCCTTAACCTTGGCTATTGGCGGCATTGGTTGAGGCCGTCCTTTCCATATTCTGCTGACCTGAGGTCATGTGGTGTGAATGGAAACAGAGGAGCTGGTGCCCTAGAATTGCTTGCAAAACAAGTTGCTCTTTTTTCAAGCTGCAGATTCCATTAAGTAACTGGAATGGCCTTTATGTATCTGGCATAAGATGTAGGCTTACCCTCCCTTTGCCCCTTCAACCTTTTGGAGGTAGGAATGCTCTACCGTCAGGGATTTCCAGGGCCAACCTGGAAGGGATATTCCAGCATGGATTTCCCAGATGGGTTGTCCTGTCTTTTGGAAAGTGTCATCTTGTTTATCGCCAGTCTCCATTGCTGTGCTGGCTTAAGCATGCCTGTTAATCACTCCTTCTTTTCTCCTCTCTCTTGGTTCTAGAGGTCAGTCCCAGAAAAGGTCCGATTTGGTTCTGGGTGGACTAGAATATGAACATTCTCAAAGCTGCAAGGGACTTTTGAGTTCACCTGGGAGAATCCTTCATCTTTGCAAATGGAGTAACAAGATGAAAGAGGAGTAGCTTTGACTAAGTGCCTATAATATTAGGACTGGGACTCTTTCCAGCTTCCCTGCCTTCCTTCTCTAGGACTCAGGACTTCAAGGAACTCTCCAACAACAAACAACAAAGCACCTGAAACCATGACAGTATTTGTCTGAAATTTCCTACCAGTTTGTTCTTCCAGATGCCTTCTCACATGCTTGCTCTTGCTTTCTTTGCTTATCCACCTATTTATTTGTAATTTTTCATCTTTGTTTCCTTTCCTAATATTTTTTTTCCTAGTCCCTTCAATACATCCTTCAAAACTCAGCTCAGGTAAGTTCCATGAAGTAAGTGGAAGGGCTGGAGTTTGACTTATTAGTCTTGATTCTTCAATTCCCTATAATGGTATTAACTACCCACATCCTTGCTAGGGCCTCAGCATAGCTGGAGTGTACACTTCACTCTGTGACTCTGGGTCCTGGTTTGTCATCAACACAACAGGACATCTAATGCTCCGTCATCACCATAAGCACAAAGGCCTGCTGTGTACTCTCCCTGCAGCCTGGGCTCCATAATGAGATAGAAAGTATAGACCTGACTCAGACCTTCAGCTGGAAGCCACACCCAGCAAAGCCCAACAAAACCCAACCAATGTCACAAGGTGTGACAACTGGAAACCTCTGGAAAGAGCCTCTACCTCAGAAGGGACAGTGGTACCCAACTATATGTATGAGATAGCCTTGCCCCAAGGTAAAATAAAATAGGTTTCAACACATTCATTCATTAAGCCATTCAACAAATAATCACTGAGCACAAACTATGATCGCATTAACTCTCTGAAACTATACATCATTAAAACTATTTGTCCATTTTTAATGCATTTTTCTGAGGAAAGGGTTTGCGATTTTCCTGAACTGGGTCCTTGTTGCTGTTATTCAGTTGCTAAGTCATGCCTGGCTCTGCAACCCAATAGACTATAGCACACCAGGCTCCTCTGCCCTCCACTATCTTATAGAGTTTGCTCAAATTCATGTTCACTGAGCTGGTAATTCTATTTAACCATTTCATCCTCTGTTGCCCCTTTCTCCTTTTGCCTTTAACCTTTTCCAGCATCAAGGTCTTTTCCAGTGAATTGGCTTTTTCCATCAGGTGGCCAAAGTATTAGAGCTTCAGCTTCAGCAACAGTCCTTCCAATGAATATTCAAGGTGGATTTCCTTTAGGATTGCCTCAACCAAATGACTGAAAGGCCTCTTGGGTTCACTTGGGGTCTTGTTTCATTTGCCACAAAAGGTCAATATTGAGTTGTAGTATTGTATGGCTGCTCACCTGTGAGTGCACATGAAAGAAAAAAAAATTGCTTAAATAATTTGAGTTTTATTAGAAGGGTTGACCAGAAAGATTGAATTTGTAATTTGCTAATTACTAAATGGGTGCTTTAGTCATTAGCCATAATCTTCTATGCTATTGGAATGGACACTCTCACCAAATAACTTTCACCCTAAAGTTGTAATAAAAATACTGAATGTTTTGTAAATACCATGGTAAATTTTAACTATTACCTTGATAATTTTGTAGGTTGGGCTCCTGTATCTGTCTTTTAGCATCTTAACATTTGTAACTATTTTCTCCTATTATGGGTTTCCCTTGTGGCTCAGCTGGTAAAGAATCCACCTGCAATGTGGGAGACCTGGGTTCAATCCCTGGGATGGGAAGATCCCCTGGAGAAGGGAAAGAATCCTCCAGTATTCTGGCCTGGAGAATTCCATGGACTGTATAGTCCATGGGATCGTAAAGAGTTGGACATGACTGAGCAACTTTCACTTTCTCCTGTTACACTAGGATAGGCCCCCAGGGGTTCCTTTATGGTTGACTATTTTTTCTTGTATAACATGATTTTAAGATCCTTTACCATTCTGCTTTCTCTTCTCTGCATTTTCTAGTTTGTCACTCTTTCCCTTAAATGCATCACTGAAAACTGAGCAGAATCCAAATGTAACCAAACGCTTAGGTCCCGCTATGGACTGAACTACATCCTCACTCTCACCAGACTTTCAATGTTGAAGCCCAAACATCTAATGTAATAGTATTTGGAGATGCGAACTTTGGGAGTGATTAGATTTAGAGGTCATGAAGGTGGGACCTGATGATGGGCTTTGTGCCCTTATAAGAAAAGGCACCAGAGAGGCTTATTACTCTCTCTCTCCACTGTGTGGTAACACAGCAAGAAGGCAGCCATCTGCAAGCCAGAAAGAGCTCTTACCAAAAACCAACCATGCAGGCACCCTGATTGCAGACTTCCAGCCTCTAGAAAATAAATGTCTGTTGCCTAAGCCACCCAATATTTTGTCATGGCAGCCTGAGCAAGCCTGCTGTCCACACCGTGTCTAGCACAGTGCTTGGCTTCCCTGGTGTGACTGATGAGCTGGGCCTGAGGATGCCAGCCTTAGGGGACCTTTCTTGGTTTGCCCAAGATCAACACATGCTGATGAGACCAGCAGGCCCCCAAGTTCGTGCCAGGCTTTTACACTGTTGGTCTGGATTTCTGGGCTCCTGATGTTGGCCTCTCCATGCCAGGCTCTGGGGAGCCAGTACTTCTTGGGAAAGATACCACATGCATGAATAATATGACAAGCATCTGAGTTGGCAGCGAGGGGTGACAGAACTTTTCTAGGGATGAGGCCAAGTCTGGCAGGTTTCCCACATCTATTCAGCTCCTGGAAGCCCAGCAAATTCATGTGGACCTGTCTGGTGCTTAGGTCTCACTGGTGGGAAGATTGAGAGACAGCTGGGATGGTGGGCTTTTCTGCAGCCTCTGGGCAACCTGCACAGTCCAGTCATCCTTAGGTTGTCTTCAGGGAACACCGGTGAACACTTGCTCTTAGCACTCTTGCCCTGTAGGTGCTTCATGCCGCCCATAAGAACAGGTGAGACACATGAGTGAGTCAGTTTGATTCCCTTACCTTTAAAATGGTCATTGCTCCATGGTATTAAAATATTGCTCCAGATGACTGTGACAATCAAATGAGGTGAAGAGGTCAAACATAGATGCCAAGTAGTTAGAGCTGCCCTCACAGGGCACTGTTCTCAGAAGCATCAGTATACTCTTTCCTATAAAGGTGCCAACACCTTGAGGTGGACTGTGTTATGCCCATTTTACAGATGAGGAAACTGAAGCTTGGGAGATTTACTGACCTGCTTGGGTTTACAAAGCTAGTGAGGGTGAAGTTTCTTTCCCAGTGTTTGGTGTATACAGAGCACTTAATCTGTACAAATTAAACAAAGAGAAATAACCGAATTTTGTTTTTCTCCATCCAGGCTGACATCAAAGTCCTTGTCACCAACCACTGTGCTGTACTGCTTGACTCTAAACTGTAGAGTTCTGTTCCCTTGGGAGAAACTGTTTCCATGTGGTCATGAGTTCTGATCCACAAACTGACCCCCGAGTGGGGTCCCAGCAGACCTCCTGGGCCTTACATTCTGTCCATTACATCTTTCGTGTGCTGTGGATCTAATACAGGTTTCTATGTAGGCCAAAAAATGGAACGTTAGCACAGACACTATTCTTGAGGATGCTATGCTCCCAGGAAGGAAGGGGAATAAGGAAAATGGAAATCAAAGATAATATGTAGTAAGTGTTGGAGAAGACTCTTGAGAGTCCCTTGGACTGCAAGGAGATCCAACCAGTCCATTCTGAAGGAGATCAACCCTGGGATTTCTTTGGAAGGAACGATGCTAAAGCTGAAGCTCCAGTAACTTTGGCCACCTCATGCGAAGAGCTGACTCATTGGAAAAGACTCTGATGCTGGGAGGGATTGGGGGCAGGAGGAGAAGGGGACGACCGAGGATGAGATGGGTGGATGATATCATGGACTCGGTGGACGTGAGTCTGAGTGAACTCCGGGAGATGGTGATGGACAGGGAGGCCTGGCGTGCTGCGATTCATGGGGTTGCAAAGAGTTGGACACGACTGAGCGACTGAACTGAACTGAACTGAACTGAATAGCCACTCACTGAATTTTGACGTGTGGCAGATGCTTTGTTAAGCATTTTATATATCTGTCATTTTCCCCTCATACAACCTCGTGAGCCAGGGACTCTTTCTAGCTCTCTTTTGCAGAAGAGGAATCTGGGAAGATTCATTGAATTACTCTGTGCAGGTCTCTGGTTCCTTGGAGAAAACAATCATGGTTAATCCACATTCTCTCACGTGAAGGTCAAAATTTGGCAAAGTCACTAGCATGATATAGAGGCTGCATCAGGGCTCCAGTTGGCCCCGAGTTCAGTTCCTCTCTCTATCAAGGAGTGCAGATCAGACAGACTCAGGATTGCTGTCTAATTCTGTTTGTGTGTTTGTGTGCTACGCTAGTTCAACCATGTCTGACTTCTTGAGACCCCATGGACTGTAGCCTGCTAGGCTCATCCGTCCATGGGATTCTCCAGGCAAGAATACTGGAGTGTGCAGCAATTCCTTTCTCCAGGGGATCTTCCCGACCTAGGGATTAAACGCTCATCTCCTGAGTTGGCAAGTGCATCCTTTATCACTGAGCAACCAGAGAAGCCCCACAGTATGATTTGCCTGGCATTTAATAAACTTTGCTGTTAACATTATTATGCACATGTGATAGAAAACAAATCAAAACCCAACTAAGCCAGCAGATTCAAAGCACAGAAGAGGATTTCAGACACTTTCACAGTTTCCAGGGTTCCCTCACATGCAGGATTTCACCCATGAGGCTCCCCACCTAACACTGTAAGAGCCCCCGCTCCCCCTTGTGAGATGCCGCCGTTTAATGGCCATTCAGCTCTCCTGCGTGTTAAGTGGCAGAGTCATGAGTCTAACACTTGTCAGCTCAACCCTAGCTACAGGGCTCTGTCAGCTCCCAGAAAGTATCAGCGTATGAACTGCTTAGGTGAAATGGAAGGGTTATTTAGGGAATGTTCCTTAGAAGATTCAAACTCTCATACAATTGCACTAATTTCACATGCTAGCATGATTATGCTCAAAATCCTTCAAGCTAGGTGCCAACAGTATGTGAACTGAGAACTTCCAGATGTACAAGCAGGGTTTTGAAGAGGCAGAGAAACTAGAGATCAAATTGCTGACATTTGTTGGATCATGGGGAAAGCAAGGGAGTTCCAGAAAAAACATTTATTTCTGCTTCATTGATTACACTAAAGCCTTTGACTGTGTGGATCACAACAAACTAAGGAAAATTCTTAGAGATGGGAACATCAGACCACCTTACCTGTCTCCTGAGAAACCTGTATGCAGGTCAAGAAACAAGTTAGAATCAGACATGGAACATCTGACTGATTTAAAATTGAGAAATGAGTGCATCGGGATTGTATATTGTCACCCACTTATTTAACTTCTATGCAGAGTACATCATGCAAAATGCCAAGCTGGGTGAATCACAAGCTGGAATCAAGGGAGAAATATTAACAACCTCAGATGTGCAGATGATGCCCCTTTAAAGGCAGAAAGTGAAGAGGAACTAAAGAGCTTCTTGATGAGGGTGAAAGAGGAGAGTGAAAAAGCTGGCTTGAAACTCAACATTAAAAACCTAAGGTCATGGCATTGGGTCCCATCACTTCATGGCAAATAAAATGAGAAGCAGTGGAAGCAGTGACGGATTTTATTTTCTTAGGCTCTGAAATCATTGTGGATGGTGATTGTGACCATGAAATTAAAAGACACTTGCTCCTCGGAAGGAAAGCAATGACAAATCCAGACAATGTGCTGAACAGTAGAGACATCACTTTGTCGACAAAAGTCTGTACAGTCAAACCAATGGTTTTTTCCAGTAGTCACATTCGGATGTGAATGTTGGATCACAAAGAAGGCCGAGGGCCAAAGGATTGATGCTTTTGAATTTTGGTGCTGGAGAAGACTCTTGATAGTCCCTTGGACTAAAAGGAAATCAACCCTGAATATTCATTGGAAGGTCTGATGCTAAAGCTGAAGCACCACTGCTTTGACCACCTGATGCAAAGAGCTGATCTATTGGAAAAGACCCTGATGCTGGGAAAGATTGAAAGCAAAAGGAGAAGGGGACAGCAGAGGATGAGATGGTTAGATAGCATCACTGATTCGATGGACGAGTTTGAGCAAACTCCAGGAGATAGTGGAGGACAGAGAAGCCTGGTGTACTACAGTCCATGGGGTGGCAAAGAGTCAGACACAACTTAGCAACTGAAAAACAACAACACCCTTAGAAGAGAGGGCAGTGAGTCCCAGTGATCCCACCTGCCGTAGATGTAATCTTCTTGGTAGGATGGCTAAGCTGTTGGCACCAGTGAGAAAGGCTCTTCCAGAAGGAGAGTCTTTTTCACTTCATTTCACTGCAGATGAAAACAAGTGTTTTCGAGTAACTCATTTTCTTTATTGACTCTTCAAGTACTGCATATCCCTCTCTGAAACATTGAGAATCATCTCCATGGAATAAAAGGAACACAGGCTTTGTAATCAGAAGGATATGTTCTTTTTATCAACATCAACTCTGACACTTAATAGCTGCATAACTTTGGACGAGCCATTAAGCTCTGATACTTTGTCTCTTCATCTGTGAAACGGAGACAGTAATATCTACTTCCAGGATGGTTGGAGAGGGTTAATTTATGTAATATATTCAAGGTGTCTAGATCACAGTGGACTCAGAAAATGTCACAATTTTTCAACACTACCTTTTTATTAGTAAACTAATAAATTGTAGTTACAAAAGACTTGCTTGCTAGATCCTACGACCCTCACATATGGTGCTTTATGATCCCAGTAACTGCCAGAGAGTTAGCTTGATTTGCACCTTCAAAAGGAAAGCTGAATTCAGTGGTGGGATGAGAGAGAAACTCACTCGCCATGCAGATATATGGTCAGTTGACATATGTGTCTGAGGGAAGCTAGAACAGTAAAGAGAAGTTTTCAGATCTCTAAATTTGGAAATGATACTCTGGAGTGTAAGCCAGTCCATGGGCACCTGGGGATGGTTTCTGAAGCATGACATCAGTCACAGCTGTTTGGATTTTGTCCATACAGTTCTCTGTTGAAGGTTTGTTTTGCTGTCACATTGGAGAGGTGGGATTTAAAAGGTCAGGTCACCCACAACGATTCAAACAGGTTGGATCCTTCATCTTCTCATATCTATGCTCTGGACAGTAGAAGTCAGATCCGGCCACAATGCCAAGCAGACCTCTGGAGTTTTATAGGACCTTTATACCATCTGAAATCATCTAGTTGAAAAGCCATCTGAAATCGCCTAGCTGAAAAGGACTGGCATTTAGCGGGAGATGCACTAGGAAGAAGGCAGTTAGAACAGACTGCTGGCAGGGGCATAGGAGGGGAAGTGTGAGATGCTGTAGGAGCTGACAGGAGGGGCACCTAGTGCAAGCCCAGCGATCAAGGCATTACCAAGTCACCCAGAGGAAGCGACCTTGTTGAAACAACAGCCAAATGGAGGTACTTAAGGGGGAAGATGGGGATACAGACATCTTCCTTGGATAAAGAACAGCATGTTCAGAGCATAGCGGCGGAAGCGAGCATGGCCCATTCAAAGAGTTGAAGAGGAACATTCTTGGCTGGAATGGAATGATTGGTGGGAAAATGGTAAGAGATGAGAATGAAAAGGGAAAAACCATGCAAGGAGACTGGACTTCACCCCTGAGGTGATGGAAAGCATCTGAAGTGTTAGGCAGGGGCATGCCAGGATCACATCTTATAGGAAGTAACATAGAAGGTGAATTGGAGGTGAGATGTGAAGGTGATGATGATGGCAGTGATGAAAAAGAAGAGGGGAACAATTAACACCATCTCCACCAAAGTGGAAAATGTGGTCAAGATTACAAGACACTAAGCCCCTCTTCCACTTTGTGACCTCATATGAAAGTGAAAGTGAAAGTCGCTCAGTCGTGTCCAGTTCTTTGAGACCCTATGGCCTATACAGTCCATGGAATTCTCCAGGCCAGAATACTGGAGTGGGTAGCCTTTCCCTTCTCCAGGGGATTTTTCACAACTCACAGATCGAACCTAGGTCTCCCACACTGCAGGAGGATTCTTTACCAGCTGAGCCACAAGGGAAGCCCAAGAATACTGGAATGGGAAGCCTATACCTTCTCCAGCAGATCTTCCTGACCCAGGAATTGAAGAGGGATCTCCTGAATTGCGGGTGGATTCTTTACCAACTGAGCTACCAGGGAAGCCCAACCTCATATGGCTCTACTCAAAGCAAAGAATAGGATCAGCATTCTTTTATGAAAAGAAGTTGATAAACACTGAATGGTACGTTTGAATTTATAGCTCTCTCTCTGATGGCTGGCATAGGGCTCTCAGAATGTGGTATTAGATGAGCGTGTGATCGCAAAGAAAACATTGTCTAACAAAATTATGCATTATTCATGAAAACCACAGAATAAGCTGTGGCTTTATGCTTTGCAAAAAGATTTACAGAAATATGTTTAACCAATGAGATTGTATTCTGTCTTCGTGTAATGGACCTCATTGCAGGCATCAAAGGGTAGGGCTGGAGAAGGAAATGGCAACCCCCTCCAGTACTCTTGCCTGGAAAATTCCATGGATGGAGGAGCCTGGTAGACTACAGTCCATGGGGTTGCAAAGAGCCGGACACGACTGAGTGACTTCACTTTCTTTCTTTCTATAGTTTCTTTTGGAGAAGGAAATGGCAACCCACTCCAGCGTTCTTGCCTGGAGAATCCCATGGATGGAGGGGCCTAGTGGGCTGCGGTCTACAGGGTTGCAAAGAGTCAGACACGACTAAGCAACTAACACACACACACACACATACACACACACACACACACACACACAAGGGTAGGGAAGTAAAGGGAATCGTGGATTATTTTGTACAGCTGATGTATATTTATTGAAGAGATGGTAAAATCAATGCAGAGAAAGAGGAGAATCCTGCTCATGACCATACAGCAGATTAATGAAAAAAAAAAAAAAAAAGATAGCAGTAGGGTCTCCTGAATTACAACCTTTTATTCTTTTGATTGTATCTGTGACTATCATTTACAAAAATGAAAATCAGGTAAATAAACATAATAATCTTTCTATAGGGTAATATGCCTTAAGGTATGTTACCAGGATGCAGCGCTGGTAAACAGTAGTAGCTGGTGTGTGTGTGTGTGGGGAGGGGGGCGCGGTGAGGAGAGTTCTAGCTTCACATATGTTTAGAGCAGATGGTAAAAACAAATTTGAGTATATTTCTTTGTTATAGGGTACTAAACAGATTTTAATAAGCAAATACACCTTTAGAAATTCAAAAAGAAAGATTTTCATCAGTCTACAGCTTTTTCACTTTCACATTTTCAACATCAGATGGACATGCTGTTTTACATAAATTATACTCATCATATTGATTTCTTTAACATCTTCAGGATTGACATTATAATTCTATGTTAAATGGAAGGCCCTTAGGGATTTATATGCTTTTCCTATTACTTACTTAATTTAAGTATGAATCTCTAGAATTTGATCAGCTTCTCTTAAAATTCAGGTGGAAGACTTTGACAGATAAAATAATTTGATGACTAAATAAATCACATCAACTTCTCCCAGCTTTCAACATTTTATCTTCTATGTTAGGAGTTTGGCAATGTCTACCACCTTTAATTGGATGACTTGTTATTTGACTGTCAATCTTCTGGCTTCATAAAAATGTTCATCTCAATGCAACATTAAAGTGCAACCTTTTATAAGCAACAATTGAGAGCTCAAGTTAAATTTAACCACACAAGTTACAAAAGGCTTCTCAGGTGGCGCAGCGGTAAATAATCCATCTGGCAATGTGTAGGAGACACAGGTTCAATCCTTGGGTCAGGAAGATCCCCTGGAAGAGGAAACCCACTCCAGTAATCTTGCCTGGAAAATTCCATGGACAGAGGGGCCTGTCAGGCTACAGTCCATGGGGTCACAAAAGAGTCAGACACAGCTTATCAACTGAGCCTGCACCCATGCATGATGTCCGGAAAGTGTATTAACCCAACTGAAGTGATCATCAGATGAAACGTATCATCCATGTACGGCTAAGGCAGCCCAAGCAAGGCCTGTGAAAATGAAGCATTCCCTTCTTCAGGGGATCTTCCCAGCCCAGGGATTGAACCTATATCTCCTATATTGCAGTTGGATTCTTTACCATCTGAGCCGCCAGGGAAGCCTCTATCTGCTGACAGATATTCTTTGACATTGTGTAACGAGCAGCCTAATTTCAGAGACATTGAAATGGAGGTGGGTATGTGTTTGTTAGATCACCAAGGACCAGCTTCCTAGAAGACAGTTTTTCCATAGACAGTGGTGGGAGGGGGATGGTTTCAGGATGAAACAAGTGCATTACATTTATCGTACACTTTATTTCTATTAATATTATTACACCAGCTCCACATTAGGTCATCAGGCATTAGATCCCAGAGGCTGGAAACCCCTGTGTTAGAATTAAGAGATTTAATATTATGCAGTTATGTTATAGGCTACTCTTTAGGAAATTTGGTTTCCCAAGGACAAGGAACAAAATGCCCTAGAATCTTGCCAAACTCTTACAACCCTGTAACCATTCCAACTTGAGATTCACAGATGTCTTCATCCATTAAAACTATATAACAAATTAACATAGACCAGGTGGCTTATTAACAACAGAAATGTATTTCTCACATTTTTGGAGCCTAGGAAGTCCAAGATCAAGATGCTGCCAGATTCCAAATATTGTGGAGGTCCACCTCCTGATTCATAGAGAACCACCTTCCTCCTGGGTCCCCACACAGTAGAAGAGGGGAGCAATCTTTTTGGAGTCTCTTTTACAAGGTCATTAATTCCATTAATGAGAGCTGACCATCTTGATCTAATCAACTCCTGAAGACCCCACTTCCTAACACCATCATAATGGGGGTTAGGATTTCAAAATACAAATTTAGGGGGAACACAAACATTTAGTCAACAGAAACAGATATTCAGATAAATCCTCAGGACATTTCTCAAAGGCATTATTATATCTCCACAACCAGAATCTCATTTTTTCTCTAAGGACTCAAACTATCTCCAGTTTTGAATTGATGAAAATTTCTTGAGGTTTTAAAATTTCTGTTACTCGTAAACGTATGAACTGAAAATGTTAGATGTTAAGTGAGAACATATTCCAGTAGTGAAAGTAATATACAAATCTATCTTTAGCCTTAAAACTTATTTCGCTTTTTCATTTTTAAAACCTTTTCATGCATTTTCTCCACAATTTTATTCTTTTTTGCCAAGTTCACACATCTGAATGACATTTTAAAGCCTGTCAAAGACGGAAAACTAAAACATATGATCTTAATTATGTTTGAATGAGTGTTTTGCTGATTCAAAATTGTAGTTAAGAAGGTTAGCATTTTACTTTAGAGAAAGTGGAAGTTTACAAGTCTATTCAATTCTTGCCCTATTAAATCAAAATAAGCCTCTTCCTCTCTAAAAATCTTTTCTCTTTCTAGGTGAGGATCCTTTATTTGACAATGAGCCAGGGCACTCAGTTTGAAGTGCTGGAAAATTACCTCTATTATAAATTAACAATTTAGAACTTTGTATTGAACACCACCAAGTTTTGAGAAAGCCCTGAAAGAACTCCCCTAATTATTTATAGTGGGTTGCTTGGTGCCTCTCACTCCAAAATTTGTCCCTGTCTTATCCTCAAAACCTGTAAATGTGACCTTATTTGGGAAAAGATTTTTGCATACCTAATTAAATTAAAGATTGATAGATGCAAGCACCCTAAATTACCCTAGTGAGGGCTCTCTCCAAGGATAGTGGGGAAAATATAAGCAGCACAAGCCAAGAATTGCATGGAGCCACTAGAAACTGGAAGAACCAATTCTCCCATGGAGCCTTCAGAGGGGGTATCATCCTGCTGATGCATTGATATCAGGTGTCTGGGCTCCATAACTGTGCAGGAATAAATTTCATTGCTTAAAGCTACCAAATTTGTGGCAGTTTGTTATGGCAGCACTAGAAAACTCATCACAACAAACTGTGGGAAACTCTTAAAGAGAGGGAAATACAGACCACCTGACCTGCCTCCTGAGAAACCTGTAAGCAGATCAAGAAGCAGCAGTTAGAACCAGACATGGAACACTAGACTGGTTCAAAATTGGGAAAGGGGTACGTCAAGGCTGTATATTGTCACCCTGCTTATATAACTTGTATGCAAAGTTGTCACGGGAAATGCTGGACTGGAAGAAGCATAAGCTGGAATCAAGATTGCCAGGAGAAATATTAATAACCTCAGATATGCAGATGATGCCACCCTTATGGCAGAAAGCAAAGAAGAACTAAAGAGCCTCTTGATGAAAGTGAAAGAGGAAAGTGAAAAAGTTGGCTTAAAATGTAACATTCAGAAATCTAAAATCATGGCATCTGGTCCCATCACTTCATGGCAAATAGATGAGGAAACAGTGGAAACAGTGAGAGACTTTATTTTGGGGGGCTCCAAAATCACTGCAGATGGTGACTGCAGCCATGAAATTAAAAGATGCTTACTCCTTGGAAGAAAAGTTATGACCAAGCTAGATAGCATATTAAAAAGCAGAGACATTACTTTGCCAACAAAGGTCTGTCTAGTCAAGGCTATTGTTTGTCCAGTGGTCATGTATGGATGTGAGAGTTGGACTGTGAAGAAAGCTGAGCGCTAAAGAATTGACGCTTTTGAACTGTGGTATTGGAGAAGACTCTTGAGAGTCCCTGGGACTGCAAGGAGATCCAACCAGTCCATTCTAAAGGAGATCAGTCCCGAATATTCATTGGAAGGACTGATGTTGATGCTGAAACTGCAATACTTTGGCCACCTGATGTGAAGAACTGACTTATTTGAAAAGATCCTGATGCTACGAATGATTGAAGGCAGAAGGAGAAGGGGATGACAGAGGATGAGATGGTTGGATGGCATCACCGACTCAATGGACATGAGTTTGGGTAAACTTTGGGAGTTGGTGTCGGACAGGCATGCTGCAGTCCATGGGGTCACAAGGAGTTGGAAACGACTGAGTGACTGAACTGAACTGACAGTATGTCATGTAAAATTCCAAGCTGGATGAATCACAAGCTGCAATCTAAATTGCCATGAGAAATATCAACAACCTCAGATATGCAGATGATACTACATTAGTGACAGAAAGCAAAGAGAAACTAAAGAACCTCTTGATGAGGGTGAAAGAAGAGAGTGAAAAAGCTGGCTTAAAACTTACCAGCCAAAAAATTCTGATCACAGCATCTGGTCCCATCACTTCCTGGCAAATAGATGGGAAAAAAAATGGGAACAGTGGCAGATTTTACGTTCTTGGTCTCCAAAATCACTATGGATGGTGACTGCAACCATGAAATTAAAAGACACTTGTTCCTTGGAAGAAAAGCTATAACAAATCTAGACAGTGTGTTAAAAAGCAGAGACATCACTTTGCTGACAAACGTCTGTATATTCAAAGTTATGTTTTTCCAGAAGTTATGAATAGATGTGAGAGTTGTATCATAAAGAAGGCTGAGTGCCGAAGAATTGATGTTTTTGAATTGTGCTGGAGAAGACTCTTGAGAGTCACTTGGACTGCAAGGAAATCATACCAGTCAGTCCTAAAGGAAATCAGCCCTGAATATTCATTGGAAGGATTAATGTTGAAGCTGAAGCTCCAATACTTTGGCCACCTGATGCAAAGAGTTGATTCACTGGAAAAGACCCTGAGACTGGGAACGACTGAAGGCGAGAGGAGAAAGGGGTGACAGAGGATGGGATGGTTGGATGGCATCACTGACTCAATGGGCATGAGTTTGACCAAACTCCAGGAGATGGTGAAGAACAGAGAAGCCTGGCGTGCTGCAGTCCATGGGGTTGCCAAGAGTCAGACATGCCTTACTAAAGAAAAAAAAACAAGGAAGCTCATATGATATTCAAATGCTCCAGGTCGTCCCTCTTCTGAAATCATCAGAGACCAATATCACTGACTTGAGACCTGGATCCACGAATGTGGGGGCAGGGACTTCAGTTTTTAGCAATTTTTATCAAAGAAAAGGGATTTGATACTCTTTTGTTCTTTTTGCAATTGTTTAGATGACTTAAAAAAAAAAGCACATAGTAAACTGTAAGCATTCTATCTGAGGTTATTGTTAAAATCCTCTGTGCCATTAAAATTTGACACATCCTATTTTACACTTCTTGTTTACAATGAATTTATCAAGTATTCTTCAACAATTTTCTGATAAAATATTGAGTGAAATAAAAATGCCTGGCAGCTTCCACTCCCCTCACAATGTTTTAGTTTTCTTATCTGTAAAAGGATGATCGTAGGGTCACACTGATCTTATAAAGTGGTTGTGAGGGTTTATCCAGTTTACACATGCAAAGAGTTTAGGACAATGTCTGGCACATCATAAAAGCTCTATAGATGTAGATTGTTGTTCCCGCCACCAGCATCGTCATTAGTATGTTTATCAGCATGGTAATCAGGAAATGGGAGCTGAACACGTGTGACCTGAGTATGTACACATCCTGTCTAAGATTAATTTAGCTTCAGTTCAGTTCAGTTCAGTCGCTCAGTCACGTCCGACTTTTTGCAACCCCATGAATCACAGCACGCCAGGCCTTCCTGTTCATCACCATCTCCCGGAGTTCACTCAGACTCACGTCCATCGAGTCCGTGATGCCATCCAGCCATCTCATCCTCTGTCGTCCCCTTCTCCTCCTGCCCCCAATCCCTCCCAGCATCAGAGTCTTTTCCAATGAGTCAACTCTTCTCATGAGGTGGCCAAAGTACTGGAGTTTCAGCTTTAGCATCATTCCTTCCAAAGAAATCCCAGGGTTGATCTCCTTCAGAATGGACTGGTTGGATCTCCTTGCAGTCCAAGAGACTCTCAAGGGTCTTCTCCAACACCACAGTTCAAAAGCATCAATTCTTCGGCGCTCAGCCTTCTTCACAGTCCAACCCTCACATCCATACATGACCACAGGAAAAACCATAGCTTTGACTAGATGGACCTTAGTCGGCAAAGTTTAAGGCTCCCTAAATTAAAAGTCAGATGCCCAAGACACGTGGAGAGTTTGTTATGATCTGTCTTCAAACTAAAAAGCATGATGGCATGCGTCATTGCATGGTAAAAGCATCCTGAACTTCAGATCCAGACAGACCCCAGTCCTTGCTCAACAGTGAATTTTCTCTGTAACCAGAGACAAATCACTTATAATAGGTGCATCTTAGGCAGTCTTCTCAAGCTTGCTCTATTCTCCAATCACCTGTTAAAAAAGTACCTGCGGCTGTGAACTAGTCAGAGGCTGCTGCTGATTGAATCAAAGATGAGGCTGTCACGGGAGCCGAGGCATCAGAGTACCTTTGTGGGGACTGACAAAGCGACCAAAGAGTAAAAGAGATGAACTCTTTTCCAGGACATGAAAACCCAAAAGTTAGTCTGGAGAAGAAGTGGGTGAGAGGAGAATAAGACAAGCCATGCTAAGTGGAGCAGAAAGGGGAAGAGAGAGCTCCTTTCTTTTTGCTTCTTCTTTATTATCTTTATTATTATTATATCATGGTAACATTGCTCTCATATAAAGAAAAAGCAGAATCACAAGATTGAGTTTGTATTTGAATCATGAAGGGACATCAGAACTCTTAAATAAATATGTAGGGACAATTTTATCTACTTTCCAAGCCTTAATAAAGCCCGTTGTATTTCATTATACTGTTTTTGCCTGCCTAAAAGTTTCAACTAGGATTAAAAGATATCAAAGCATTTGGTCAATCATATTTTGTATACACTAGTCCAAATGAGCAGATGTTCCTACGTCCTTTTCTGACATAGTTTTGATATGTACACATACCCTTGGCTACTAGATGGATGGTTCTGCTTAGTCTGGTCAACTAAATCAAATAGTAATTCAGTCAAGCAATCAACTGGCCTCTTTCTACCCTTGTCTCCTTACCAAATTGGCTTATTTGATTGCATTGTTGATCAGCTTTAAATTCAATCTTCTTGTATTTCCCCTTAAATGGAAAATGTAGGCATTACACAGTGTAACATATTTTCCTGATAAAAATTAGGGATATAGCCAGGGATAGATTTGAGATTTTCTCATTTTTGGAGCAGCTGCTTTTCTCCTACAAAGTGCATTGTATACATGTGTACATGTGCACACACACACAAACACACACACAATCAAGTTATCTTTGGTAGAGAAACTGAAGTTCAGAGAGGTATAGTGAGTCCTCTGACGTCACAGAGCATTAAGACACAGGGTATTCCAAGGGACCAAACCATAATCCATATAATCTTGATCAGTTGTCTTCCTGATCCAGGGAAGATCCCCTGGAGGAGGGCATGGCAACTCCATCCAGCATTCTTGCCTGGAAAATCCCATGGACAGAGGAGCCTGCTAGGCTACAGTCCACGGGGTCATAAGGGTTGGACACGACTGAAGTGACTTAACACAACAACAACCCAAATAGTACATAAGCAGCAGGAGCTTGGTCTGGGGCTTCCAGAAACATAGTTTTTCCAACAGGATTAAACCATCAAAACTTATGATAAAAAATAACATTTATTCTAGAGATAGATGATCCCCTCTGTGCCCTGAGCATAAGAAAGAAGGAGTATAGCGAGGGACAACAGATCTGAATAAGAAAGGCTATGCTTTCCTTTACCATTATTGAAAAAGCAAAAATATAATCCAAGAAACACCATCAGCAGATAGTAAACTGGATGGACTATTTGCTTGAGAAAAATAAGCTGACCCAAGGACACATTCACTTCCTGCTACCTCATATTAAATTAATGTTTTCTCCAAAGGTTTACATGATGCAGAAAGCTCCTAGGGTCAAGGTTTATGTGTTTTTTTGCTGTAGGCTTGAGGCTCAGTAAAGAACACAAGAAATATTTTTAAGATGCTGAAGGACATTTTCATACTGTTCATGGAGTTCTCAAGGCAAAAATACTGAAGTGATTTGCCATTCCCTTCTCCAGTGGACCACATTTTGTCAGAACTCTCCACCATAACCGTCCATCTTGGGTGGCCAGCCTTACACTGCATGGTTCATAGTTTCATTGAGTGAGACAAGGCCATGGTCCATGTGATTAGATTGGTTCAGTTCAGTTCAGTCGCTCAGTCGTGTCCAACTCTTTGCAACCCCATCAATTGCAGCACACCAGGCCTCCCTGTCCATCGCCAACTCCCGGAGTTCACTCAAACTCACGTCCATCGAGTCCGTGATGCCATCCAGCCATCTCATCCTCTGTCGTCCTCTTCTCCTCCTGCCCCCAAGGGTTGGACACTCCCAGCATCAGAGTCTTTTCCAATGAGTCAACTCTTCACATGAGGTGGCCAAGGTACTGGAGTTTCAGCTTTAGCATCATTCCTTCCAAAGAAATCCCAGGGCTGATCTCCTTCAGAATGGACTGGTTGGATCTCCTTGCAGTCCAAGGGACTCTCAAGAGTCTTCTCCAACACCACAGTTCAAAAGCATCAATTCTTTGGTGCTCAGCTCTCTTCACAGTCCAACTCTCACATCCATACATGACCACAGGAAAAACCATAGCCTTGACTAGATGGACCTTTGTTGGCAAAGTAATGTCTCTGCTTTTGAATATACTATCTAGGTTGATCATAACTTTCCTTCCAAGGAGTAAGCGTCTTTTAATTTCATGGCTGCAGTCACCATCTGCAGTGATTTTGGAGCCCCCAAAAATAAAGTCTGACACTGTTTCTACTGTTTCCTCATCTATTTCCCATGAAATGATGGGACCAGATGCCATGATCTTCGTTTTCTGAATGTTGAGCTTTAAGCCAACTTTTTCACTCTCCACTTTTACTTTCATCAAGAGGCTTTTTAGTTCCTCTTCACTTTCTGCCATAATGGTGGTGTCATCTGCATATCTGAGGTTATTGATATTTCTCCCAGCAATCTTGATTCCAGCTTGTGCTTCTTCCAGCCCAGTGTTTCTCATGATGTACTCTGCATAGAAGTTAAATAAGCAGGGTGACAATATACAGCCTCGACATACTCCTTTTCCTATTTGGAACCAGTCTGTTATTCAATTTTCAGTTCTAACTGATGCTTCCTGTCCTGCATATAGGTTTCTCAAGAGGCAGGTCAGGTGGTCTGGTATTCCCATCTCTTTCAGAATTGTCCACAGTTTATTGTGATCCACACAGTCAAAGGCTTTGGCATAGTCAATAGAGCAGAAATATATGTTTTTCTGGAACTCTCTGGATTTTTCAGTGATCCAGTGGATGTTGGCAATTTGATCTCTGGTTCCTCTGCCTTTTCTAAAACCAGTTTGAACATCTGGAAGTTGATGGTTCACATATTACTGAAGCCTGACTTGGAAAATTTTGAGCATTAATTTACTAGTGTGTGAGATGAGTGCAATTGTGCAGTAGTTTGAGCATATTTTGGCATTGCCTTTCTTTGGGATTGGAATGAAATCTGACCTTTTCCAGTCCTGTGGCCACTGCTGAGTTTTCCAAATTTGCTGGCATATTGAGTGCAGCACTTCATAGCATCATTTGAAATAGCTCAACTGGAATTCCATCACCTCCAATAGCTTTGTTTGTAGTGATGCTTTCTAGGGCCCACTTGATTTCACATTCCAGGATGTCTGGCTCTAGGTGAGTGATCACACCATCATGATTATCTTGGTTGTGAAGATCTTTTTTGTTTACCTGGGGCCAAACAGAGGTTAAGGTGTCTGCCTGCAATGCAGGAGACCTGTGTTCGATCGTGGGTAGGGAAGATCTCCTGGTGAAGGAAATGGCAACCCACTCTAGTATTCTTGCCTGGAGAATCCCATGGATGGAGGAGCCTGATGGGCTGCAGTCCACAGGGTTGCAGAGTCAGACACAACTGAGAGACTTCACTTTCGCTTTCTTTCACTTTCAAACTATGGTGAAGGTAATGAAGATAACGGTGACCTCCTTCAAAACATCCCATGCACATACTGCTATACTCAGTGCCCGGAACCCTGCAGCAGGCCACCACCGACCCACGCCTTTGCTGGAGACTCCTGGACACTCGAAGGCAAGCCTGGGTCAGTCTCCTGTGGGGTCACTGCTCCTTTCTCCTGGGTCCTGGCGCACAAGGTTCTGTTTGTGCTGTCCAAGAGGGCACTATTTGCCAGTCCCGTAAGTTCTGGCAGCTCTATGCCAGGGAGGGGTGGGGTTAATGGTGATCTGCTCCAAGAGGGCTTATGCCATACCCAAGTCTGCTGCACCCAGAGCCCCTGTCCCTGTGGCAGGCCACTGCTGACCCGGACCTCCACAGGAGATGCTCAGACACAGTTCTCAGTCTCTGTGGGGTCCCTGGGTCCTGGTGCACACAAGGTTTGTGTGAGCCCTCTTAGCGTCTCTGGCAGGAATGGGGTTTGATTCTGAATGCAAATTCGCCCCTCATACCATCTTGCTGGGACTTCTCCTTTGCCCTTGGATGTGAGGTGTCTCCTCACAGCTGCTCCAGCACCTACTATCTTACTGGGGTTTCTCTGACCTTGGACATGGGGTATCTCCTCATGGCTGGTCCAACAAAGTGCAGCTGCCACTTCTGACCTTGGACATAGGGTATCTCTTCATGGCTGCTCCAGCGAAGCACAGGCACAGCTCCTGACCTTGGATGTGGGGTATATCCTCTCGGCTGCTCACTGCTCCAGCGCTGCCGCTCATTGCTGCCAGGTCAGTAGGTGTCCAATATGCTACTGGAGATCAGTGGAGAAACAACTCCAGAAAGAATGTAGAGATGGAGCCAAAGCAAAAACAACACCCATCTGTGGATGTGACTGGTGGTGGAAGCAAGGTCCAAAGCTCTAAAGAGCAATATTGCATAGGAACCTGGAATGTCAGGTCCATGAATCAAGGCAAATTGGAAGTGGTCAAACAGGAGATGGCAAGAGTAAACATCGACATTTTAGGAATCAGCGAACTAAAATAGACTGGAATGCATGAATTTAACTCAGATGACCAATATATCTTCTACTGTGGGCAGGAATCCCTTAGAAGAAATGGAGTAGCCATCATGGTCAACAAAAGAGTCTGAAATGCAGTACTTGGATGCATTCTAAAAAACGACAGAATGATCTCTGTTCATTTCCAAGGCAAACCATTCAATACCACAGTTATCCAAGTCTATGCCCCAACCAGTAACACCGAAGAAGCTGAAATTGAACGGTTCTATGAAGACCTACAAAACCTTTTAGAACTAAAACCCTAAAAAGATGTCCTTTTCATTATAGGGGACTGGAATGCAAAAGTAGGAAGTCAAGAAACACCTGGAGAAACAGGAAATTTGGCCTTAGAGTAAAGGCTAATAGGCCTTTGGCAAAGGCTAATAGAGTCCTGCCAAGAGAACACACTGGTCATAACCAACACCCTCTTCCTACAGCACAAGAGAAGACTCTATATATGTACATCACCAGATGGTTGACACCAAAATCAGACTGATTATATTCTTTGCAGCCAAAGATGGAGAAACTCTATACAGTCAGCAAAACAAGACCGGGAGCTGACTGTGGCTCAGATCATGAACTCCTTATTGCCAAATTCAGATAAATTGAAGAAAGTAGGAATAACCACTAGACTATTCAGGTATGACCTAGACCAAATACCTTAAAAATATACAGTGGAAGTGAGAAATAGATTTAAGGGACTAGAGTTGATAGTCAGAGTGCCTGATTAACTATGGATGGAGCTTTGTGACATTGTACAGGAGACAGGGAGCAAGACCATCCCTAAGAAAAAGAAATGCAACAAGGCAAAATGGCTGTCTGAACAGGCCTTACAAATAGCTGTGAAAAGAAGAGAAGTGAAAAGCAAAGGAGAAAATGAAAGATATACCCATTTGAATGCAGAGTTCCAAAGAATGCAAGGAGAGATAAGAAAGCCTTCCCCAGTGATCAGTGCAAAGAAATAGAGGAAAATAATAGAATGGGAAAGACTAGAGATCTCTTCAAGAAAATTACAGATACCAAGGGAACATTTCATGCAAAGATGGGCTCGATAAAGGACAAACGGTATGGACCAAACAGAAGTAGAAGATATTAAGAAGAGGTGGCAAAAATACACAGAAGAACTGTACAAAAAACAGCTTCAAGACCCAGATAATCATGATGGTGTGATTACTCACCTAGAGCCAGACATCTTGGAATGTGAAGTCAAGTGGGCCTTAGGAAGCATCACTACGAACAAAGCTAGTGGAGGTGATAGAATTCCAGTTGAGCTATTTCAAATCCTAAAAGATGATTTTGTGAAAGTGCTGCACTCAATATGCCAGCAAATTTGGGAAACTCAGCAGTGGCCACAGGACTGGAAAAGGTCAGTTTTCATTCCAGTCCCTAAGAAAGGCAATGCCAAAGAATGCTCAAACTACTGTACAATCGCAGTCATCTCACACACTAGTAAAGAAATGATCGAAATTCTCCAAGCCAGTCTTCAACAATACATGAACCGTGAACTTCCAGATGTTCAAGTTGATTATTGAAAAGGCAGAGGAACCAGAGATAAAATTGCCAACATCCTCTCTGGATCATCAAAAAAGCCAGAGAGTTCCAGAAAAACATCTATTTCTGCTTTATTGACTATACCAAAGCCTTTGACTGTGTGGATCACAATAAACTGTGGAGAATTCTGAAAGAGATGGGAATACCAGACCACCTGACCTGCCTCTTGAGAAATCTGTATGCAGGTCAGGAAGCAACAGTTAGAACTGGACATGGAACAACAGACTGGTTCCAGGAGTATGTCAAGGCTGTATATTGTCACCCTGCTTATTTAACTTCTATGCAGAGTACATCATGAGAAACGCTGGGCTGGAAGAAGCACAAGCTGGAATCAAGATTGCCGGGAGAAATATCAATAACCTCAGATATGCAGATGACACCACCCTTATGGCAGAAAGTGAAGAAAAATTAAGGAGCTTCTTGATGAAAGTAAAATAGGAGAGTGAAAAAGTTGGCTTAAGCTCAACATTCAGAAAACTAAGATCATGGCATCTGGCCCCATCACTTCATGGCAAATAGATGGGGAAACAGTGGAAATAGTGTCAGACTTTATTTTTGGGGCACTCCAAAATCACTGTGGATGGTGACTACAGCCATGAAATTAAAAGACGTTTACTCCTTGGAAGGAAAGTTATGATGAAGCTAGACAGGATATTAAAAAGCAGAGATATTACTTGGAAACAAAGTTTAGTCAATGCTAAGGTTTTTCTAGTTGTCATGTATGGATGTGAGAGTTGGCCTATAAAGAAAGCTGAGTGCAGAATTGATGCTTTTGAACTGTGGTGTTGGAGGAGACAATTGAGAGTCTCCTGGACTGCAAGCAGGTCCAATCAGTCCATCCTAAAAGAGATCATCCTGAGTGTTCATTGGAAGGTCTGATGTTGAATCTGAAATTCCAGTGTTTTGGCCACATGATGGGAAAAAGTGACTCATTTGAAAAGACCCTGATGCTGGGAAAGATCGAAGGTGGGAGGAGAAATGATGAGATGAGGAGACAGAGGATGAGATGGCTGAATGGCATCACTGATTCAGTAGACATGAGTCTGAGTAAACTCCATGAGTTGCTGATGGACAGGGAGGCCTAGTGTGGTGCAGTCCATGGGCCAGAAACTATTAGACACGACTGAGTGACTGAACTGAACTGAACTGCGAGGATATTTAGGTATGACATTCTTTTATCTTCAGAATGCCTTTTCCCTGGTGTTGACTCTAAAAGGTCCCATTTAAAGGTTACATCCTCAAGGAATTCTTTCCCATTTTCACCATTTCCCTATTAAAATCAATGTCTCTACTCCTTAAAAGTGTTGAGTGTTTGTCTTCTGTTATAAACATATTTTTCAGGTTTATCAGTGTGTTACCTAAATGACATGAGATAGGCTGTCTACTTAGCTATAAGGTCCCAGAAACTTCTTACCATTCTCTACTAAAAGAAGTGTGATAAATAAAGTGTATTGAATACAAATATGGTTGTTAAATATCAAGATGGCCCTAGGAAAATGCTGACAAAGAAGTTTACTCTTGGTATTTCTTCTCAAAGACTTGGTATTTGTCACTTTCTTTTCTTTCCTTGATTAGTGCTCTTCAGCTCTTTTCTCATCCAGAATTATCCTCATGAGATCATCACAAATTAAATCCTGAGTGAAAGAGAAAGTCGCTCAGTCTTGTCCAACTCTTTGTGACCCCATGGACTACATACAGTTCATGCAATTCTGCAGGCCAGAATATTGGAGTGAGTAGCTGTTCCCTTCTCCAGAGGATCTTTCCAACCCAGGGATCAAACCCATGTCTCCCACATTGCAGATGAATTCTTTACCAGCTGAGCCACGAGTGAAGCCCAAGAATACTCCAGCAGATCTTCCTAACCCAGGAATCAAAACAGGGTCTTCTGCATCAGATTCTTTACCAACTGAGCTATCAGCGAAGCCAAAGCTCAAAACCAAAACACTAAGTTCTTGGCATCTTCTTGCATCACTTCACAGCATATGTGCACGTTCAATCACTCAATGGTGTCTGACTCTGTGACCCCATGGACTATAGCCTGCCAGGCTCCTCTGTCCTTGGGATTTTTCAGGGAAGATGAAAGGAGTGAGTTGCCATTTCCTTTCCCAGGGGATCTTCCCAGCCCACAGACCGAAACTCTTTCTGCTGCATCTCCTGCATTGGCAAGCTGATTTTTCACAACTGTGCCACCTGGGAAGCTTTCGTGGCATACAGAAGGGGGAAAAGTGGAAGCAGTGACAGATTTTATTTTCTTGAGCTCCAAAATGACTATGGACAGTGATTGCAGCCATGAAATAAAGACACTTGCTCCTCGGAAGGAAAGTTATGACAAAGCTAGACAGAGTATTAGAAAACAGCAGACCTCACTTTGCTGACAAACATCTGTATAGTCAAAACTATGGTTTTTCTAGTAGTCATGTATGGATGTGAGAGTTGGACCATAAATAAGGCTAAGCACCCAAGAACTGATGCTTTTGAACCTTGGCGCTAGAGAAGACTCTTGGGAGTCCTTTGGATTGAGGTCAAACCAGTCAATCCTAAAGAAACCAACCCTTCACTGGAAGGACTGTTGGTGGAGCTAAAGTCCAATACTTTGGCCACTGATGTGAAGAGTTGACTCATTGGAAAAGACCCTGATGCTGGGAAAGATTGAAGGCAAAAGGAGAAAGGGGCAGCATCACCTTAGATTAGATAGCATCACCAACTCAATGGATATGAATGTAAGCAAACTCTAGGACATAGTGGAGGACAGAGGAGCCTGGTATGCTATAGTCCACGAGGCTGCAAAGAGTTGGACATGACTTAGTCTGAACAACAAAAGAAATGATATAAAAACCTCAAGACTCCCAAGGAGTTTCACGTTAACCTAGAAAAGGTATTATTATGGAGAATTATGGAAAATTCTGATGTCACTGAGCTATCAAGATGACTTTATTTGGAGAAATAGACCAAGAAAGCAATATTTCTTATATAGCTCTCTGCCTGTGCATTTTAAAACATGTGTTACCCAGTAGGAGATGTAGGCATGGCTAGTTATTATTAGAACTGGGCTCACCGGAGTCCTGGGATTTGGAGAAGTCTTAGTTCTGTCAATTCAGTAGCTCTGGATCACATAAAATGAGTCTCAGATTCCTCACCTATAAAAAGAACTCTGAAGTATTTCCAAAGCTTTTTATCCACTATTTCTAGGATATCAGTTGAAGATAAATTTTAGAACTTACTTTGGAATGTAGGGCTAGAGTTGAATACCAATTGGGGATAATACCATCAAACAACTAAGTAGGAACTAAGTAGGGCATGTTAAAGATCATTCTGACACTTTGTAAAGGTTTTTTTTTTTTTTTTTTACATTAATGCAAAGCCAGGATTCGGGGTAAGAAGGGAGTCTAAGAATATTAGCCATTTGTGTATCAGAAATGGGATAAGTAGGCAAAATATATGGGAATAGGACATTTTAAGGAAAGAAGGGAGAGAGAAGAGAAAGAAAAGAAAAAAAGAGAGAGAAAATAGTTAAAAGCTAACCTGAGCACATTAAACACCACATCATTAACTGCTGGAAAAACAGACATATCCCACAAAACCCAAGTGCATAGTAACCGACATAAATATTTTCTGCAAAGATCCACTCCATCCTGGGTTTATGTCTGATTGATGACAGCTACATCTTGGCCCCAGGGGACAACCTTTATTCACATCATTCAGTTGGGTTAGTTATAAATGTCTAAATATAAGCCAATCTTTAAAGTCCATCTTCTTAGCTAGGTAATGTCAACATTGAACTAGGCCAATATGGCATCAATGGAAAGACACCTATCTTCTTCTCAAACTTTCAATCAGAACCTTCTACTGACTTGGTTTCTCACTGTTTCTCTCCTCTTTGTATTCCACAAGATAAGATTATACAAAGACAAGATATATTTGTCAGCTATTTATCATTCATTCTAATTTGCAGTAATCAAACATATTTAATGTTAATTGTATATTTCCCTCTTTTGGTACTTTGAACTTATGTACAGAGCATTGGAATTTCTTGGGCACATACACTTTAATTTTCATTCTCACAGTGATCAAATCAAGACATTTTTCTTTCTCCCACCCCATACCTCCTGCCACCACATCACACAGAAGAAAAAATATAAATCTTAGGAAATTTGACTAGTTTATCCAAAATCTAAAGCCAATAGATGACAGAGGTAAATACTGACACATGTAACTGTTAGAGTCAAAAAACACATCTCATGGCTATTATGCCATCAGAGATGTTTTGAGACTAAATGGGACACAATTACTTGATGAAAAACTACAGCAAGTATTTTCTGGAAAATTCTTTGTCACATATTTTCAGGATCTCTTTGTCAGAGATCCTGATAGCTCAATTGGTAAGGAATCCGCCTGCAAAGCAGGAGACACTGCTCAATTCCTGGTTCGGGAAGATCCCCTGGAGAAGGGACAGGCTACCCGCTCCAGTATTCTTGGGCTTCCCTTGTGGCTTAGCTGGTAAAGAATCCGCCTGCAGTGTGGAAGACCTAGGTTTGATCCCAGGGTTGGGAAAATCCCCTGGAGAAGAGAAAGGCTACCCACTCCAGTCTTCTGACCTGGAGAATTTCATGGACTATATATAGTACATGGGGTTGCAAGAGTCGGACATGAGTGACTTTTACTTTCACATAGAGATATTTGGTAATAAAAACTTGCCACAAGAGAGCCTTTCATAAAATTATTAACTATTCGTATTTAAAATACTTTACTGTTTACAGAACACTTAAAAATACTTTCTCATTTAATTCTTGTGACAATTATTTAAGCAATCCAGTTAGGATAAGCTAGGCTGTAATGCAGTGACAAATATACCCCTAACTCTAAATGGCTTTACACAACAAAAGTTGTCTTTTATTCATGCCAACTTTGATGGCAAACAGGCAGCTATTCTAGACAGCTTTTTATGTGGCAATGCAAGGAGCCAGGGTCCTTCCACTCTGTGATTCTGGCATCAACAGGTTTTACTGATCAGTGCATCTGGAGAAGAGAAAGTTTGGAGATCTCATCCTTCCTTCTCTAAAAGGCTCCCATTGAAAGTCATGCTTGTCATGGTCCATTGGCCAAGACTGGTCACATGACCTCAGCCTAACTGCAAGGGACTCTGGGAAGTCTTCCTATACTCCCCAGAAGGAGAAGAAAACCATATTAACTTCTACTATAGTGATCTTATATTCTTTTCTTTACTTTGCATAACTCTACACTTACACTTGAAAAGTCTGGATTGCTCAGTATCAGAAATTCCAGTGTTATTTATGACCATTCATGAGCAAATGTAGGCATCATAGTTATTTACTGTTTTCCATAGATCATTTGAGTTAGACATTCCTAAATCTCACTTTCTTTGTCCTTTCTTTTTCTCCCTTCCTTCTTTTTCCCTCTCAGCATCCCCAAACATCTTAACACCACCATCTGTTTTCAAGCTCCTAGTCATGTTTAGCCTGGATTCTCACTTCTTTAGATTAGTTCACCAGGAGTATAAATGAAACTTTCTATTCTATATTAATAACCTCTGATAGCATGACACTGCTGTGTCATTACCTTTTTTAAAAAAAAAATCTTATGGTTGTAGAGACAATGAGGAGAAGTACATAACACAAACAGAGAAAGAGTATTTTCTTCCCACATACAAAAAGAGACCTAAGATTCAGTGATTTTAAGGAATCTAAGGTCACTGAACTATTCAGTGGTACTGGTGTGGGGATGGTGTGCTTTTGAGCAGAAAGGGTGGTCAAGAGAGCAATGACCTTTTGATTAAGTCTTCTTCAGAAATTCTATGGTTGTTTCATATTATAAAAAAAAAGTAACATAGTTCATCTTTGTACTACTCAAAAGCATTTTTTGGTGAAAAATAAAAAAGGACAGCTTTGGAGAGGGAAATGGCAACCCACTCCAGTACTCTTTCCTAGAAAATCCCTTGGACGGAGGAACGTGGTAGGCTACAGTCCCTGGGGTCGCAAAGAGTCGGACACGACTGAGAGACTTCATTTCAATTCACTTCCATCATTGTGCAAAAATTTCCTTTCCTTGAAGTTTCTGCCATTCACATATACTAAATCTCTCCCTGTGAAGCAGTATCACTGATGTACTTTTTTTTTAAACAAATATTTTTGAACAATTACCATATGCAGTATTTTAGGTGTTAAGAAAACAGTGCCCACTAAAATGGCTATTCTTGCATTTTCTCATCCAAATGCTGTCTATAACCTCTCCAGTTCAGCTCTTCCTACCCTTCTGTATGTTAATTCGCTTATGAAGAAGCACTGCTGATGGCTGACATGTATCATTCTGTGTTTTTCTCCCTTATCATCCACAGTTAGGACACTGTTATTTTCCCTTCTCTGCAAAGGAATCTAGGAATTCCCCAAATTAATACAAGAGTAAGCACAATTAGACTTATTTAAACACAATTTAGACTTAGGAGAGACATGTTTTTCTCATGAGATAGTGGAAAACTTGACATCATATTTAAACTTAATCCAACTGCAGACAGATTTCCAAAGTTGAGAACTGAAATGTCAAAGACAGGAAAAAAAGTGTTATCCTCATAGCTACTGTGCTTGGGGCTGAAGATGACTCATGAAAGATTGAGTGTGTGTGTGTGTGCATTACCCTCAGATCACTGACAAATTACTAAAACTAGAAACTTGGAAATTACAGAATGCTTGAACAACCAGAAAACGGGGGCTAATTGAAGATTTGAGTTCTCTTGGGTGACTTTGAAATATTCTTGAAATGTGTACAAAATTAAAAGTAAACTACAGCACAGGAAGCTCAGCTTTAGGCTCTGTGATGACTAGAGGGGTAGGATGGTGGAGTGGGAGAGAGCTCAAGAGGGAGGGCACATAGGTATACATTCTAATGATAATGTATACATTTAAAATTATGCTCCAATTTTAAAAACAAAGAAAAACGAAAACTACAAACGTAAGGATTCTTTTTTATTTCAATCTGATGAACACTCACATAGCATTTTTTTAACCTTTCTGGTTTCCACTTTGCCATTGTTAAAATAATCACAAGCAGGCTAGAATACTTTTCTGGAAAATGAGTTTTAGGTTTCAAAATATGAAATTTGCTAGTAAGTAAAGTTCACACTTTTTCCTTGATTCAATAGATCTGGAAGTTTATCTATTGGTAAACAGTACACACATATCATTTTTAAATCAGTAAAGAAATAGCTATTGAATTAAGGCATTAGAGAAATTTGTTTTAAGATACATTCACTGTTTAACATCTTTTTCTTGTTGAGCTAATTTCTCTTTCCTCCTTTTCCTGGCTACTCACTTTTGCTTTCTTTGTGAATCTGGAAAATTCTTCCTGAACATCTTCTATGAGAGTCCTTTGGACTGCAAGGAAATCCAACCAGTCCATCCTAAAGGAAATCAGTCCTGAATATTCATTGGAAGGACTGATGCTGAAGCTGAAACTCCAATACTTTGGCCACTTGATGCGAAGAACTGACCCATTTGAAAAGACCTTGATGCTGGGAAAGATTGAAGGCAGGAGGAGAAGACAGAGTATGAGATGGTTGGATGGCATCACCAACTCAGTGGATATGAGTCTGAGTGAACTCCGGGAGTTGGTGATGGACAGGGAGGCCTGGCATGCTGTGGCTCATGGAGTCGCAAAGAGTCGGACACGACTGAACGACTGAACTGAATTGAACTGAACATGCCAGGCATTGAAAGAGATAGTCGATCAGTCATGCCTGACTCTTTGTGACCCATGAACTATAGCCTGCTAGGTTCTTCTGCCCGTGGAATTCTCCAGGCAAGAAGAATACTGGAGTGGGCAGCCATTTCCTTCTCCAGGGATCTTCCTGACTCAGAGATGGAAACCGGGTCTCGTGCACGGTACGCAGATTCTTTATCATCTGAGCACCTGGGATTGCTGTTCCCTAAAATTAAATTTTTCAAGTAGCTCATGATTTTCCTAGAGAACAGGGTATGAAGCTATAGGACCAGTGCTGTGAAGTGTAATGTGAGGGTCATGCTGAGTGGAGAGAGGACAGCTTGTGTAACTCTGCTTAGGAACCTGGGGACTCTTGCACAGGAGCTGTGCAGCTCATGCCACGTTTTGCAGGAGGCTATCTAGAGCATGGAGGCACGGCAGTCACCTGAAACTGCTCATAAAGCCTATAGATGTGGGGGGGGGTGTTATGGCCGGAATGCAGGGGCGATTAAGTGAGTTGGGGGTGGGAGATGAGGCCGTAGGGAGAAGAGTCATGAAGAGCATGGCAGGCTGTATAAAGATGACATTACTTGTGACTCTGTGTATTTTGGCCTCTCTGTCTTCCAACCTATGCAACTGAAGCAATACAAATTGGATATGTTCCCAGATCGACAAGATTAATGTGGTGTGTCTACCTAACTCACAAACTCACACTATTTGAGTGATGAGATTTGTGGCTTCCCCAGGGAGTGTCCATGAGTTCATTAAGTAAAATGATGTACTGAGCTCTATCAAGAACTTCCTATATACTCAGCCCAGAATCAGAGGTGGTGGAAGAGAATTAAGAAATATCAAGTATGTTTTATTCAAAGCAACACATGTATTGATCACCAAGAATATGCAAACTGTTGTGCTAGGAGCATAGAGTACAAAGATAAGTAAGACATTATCGCTACCTTCCAGACTCTCAGAACCCAAGGCACAAATTAGAGGGGATGGAATATCTTCAATTACTTACTCCCTTTGTTTTTTTGAATTTCTATTGTGTGATACTCACTGCGTTTAAAGCACAAACAACACAGCTTTACACCTGCACCATTTACCAAAAAAAAAACACCTCTCTTCAAGCAACTCATGGCATGCAGCCTAAATAGTGTACATAAATGATGATAACACAAGGAGAACTATAGACAAAGGGTTTTTCAGGGTTATTTGGATGGAGGGAAGACATCCTCTATAAAGCCAGACATTTTACAAGCACAGCCCCATAATCATCACAAAGATTCTGAAATAGACATTCTTAGCTCTATTTTTATGACCAAGGAAATTGCTCTTGAAAGTTAAAGTAACCTGCCTAAAGATAACCATTGCTGCAGGTAAGGGCTTGAACTTAAATATTTCTAATTACATAGTCATATTTTCTCCATTCGTTCTGGGCTATGTGGAATTAACAAGAGTTTAGAAAAAGAAATGGTATTCAAGAAAACCTGATTCAGACATTCTCATAAAGACACACTAGAAGAGCCATGTCTCTTCTAGTGGAAGCTGATCTCTGTCGTATTGTACAAATAGGTCAAATTTGAATGAAAGAGCAATGGAGACTTTCTGACTTACTATGTTCAGATGGTTTTGTGTGCAGACACGGCATATAATGCGTGTGTATCCTTTCAGGCTTATTTGAAATCAAGAAGGTGATGGCACCCCACTCCAGTACTCTTGCCTGGAAAATCCAATGGATGGAGGAGCCTGGTATCCTGCAGTCCATGGGGTCGCTAAGAGTCGGACACGACTGAGCGACTTCACTTTCACTTTTCACTTTCATGCAGTGGAGAAGGCAATGGTAACCCACTCCAGTACTCTTGCCTGGAGAATCCCAGGGACGGGGGATCCTGGTGGGCTGTCGTCTATGGGGTCGCACAGAGTTGGACACGACTGAAGCGACTTAGCAGCAGCAGCAGCTGCTGCTGCTGCTATTCCTAAGGCAGGAACAAGTTTGCAATCACTCCTATTTGTTTTTTGAACTTTTATAATGACATTGAATAAATTAATATTAGCCCATGCTCATTGTTCCTTGCCAGGGACTATAGTAACAGAAATCTTTGGTATTGTATTAATAAGTACAGTTTTGTTGAGAAGACTTATCCTAGTCTCTGGAATTAAAGATGCTACAATCTGGGAATTTCCTGGTGGTCTAGTGGTTTGGACTCTGCACTTTCACTGCTGGGGCCTGGGTTCTACCCCTTGTTTGGGGCCATTAGATCCCACAAGCTACAGAGTGGCCACAAAAAAATATGAAAGCTTAGGATGTGACAGGACAGAGTGTAAATGACTTTAGTTTGAAGGCCTGTCATCTGGAATGTGGACAGAGCCACGAGAGGCCTTAGCAAAAAAATGTACTTGGGATTGTAAATTATGTCTGAGCTGACATTTCCCTCTTGGGAACTCCTGTAATGGGGCCCAGGTGCCCAATGCGATGCACCATTAAGTTATAAAAGAAAACAACATTTTTTCAAACTGATACTGTGAGTTAAGATTCACGGCTGAATGCCATTTGTTTTTGTACTTTAAAACAATTCAAACCAGATTATTTTATACCAAAGCCATGGAAAAACAATTCCCACTGCCAACCCCCATCTTTCCTTCCTACTGACAGATCTGCTAATTTGTTCTCAAAATACAGGTTGGAAATGGGAACTGTTGACCAAATTTTTCTAACTGAGGTTCCATGATGAAAAGCTTTCATAAAGGAGGGTGCAGTGCTAAGAATGCTTTTAATCAGTGTGTAGGATTCTAATGTAGCCCAGGGTTTCCTCCTCTGGAAGAAACTCAGGTGCAAGACAATATTCCTCTAAGGGTTATGTCTGAGTACAGGCTAAAGGTCCCTCAAAAGAAAAAAAAAATGCAGAATACAAAAGAGATTTTGTCTGGAAGACAGAAGACTGGGTTTGCCTTGTTTCTATTATTCTGGAGTTATCGTCCCTTCTACAAAATTAAGGATATTTGAGGAAGAATTCCTGCAAAGCTTGTCTATGGAGGAAACTGAGAGTATTCACAAGCATATTTTGAATTTAAGTGCTATTTTATAGATGCTCCATAATTACTGATGTCAAAGGCTAATGCAAGCTCTACTCACATCTTTAGAATTCATAAAGTCAGATCTATACAGATATATATAAATGGATCAAACTTATTCCATCTCAGTGTCCTCACTGTAGAATAAAAGGATAGACCTAGAGGCTTAAGTAGAGCTCTATGGCTTCCAGGACAAAGTCTAAACTCCCTGGCTTGGCAGTTAAGTTCCTTCAAGATCTGGCCACTTGACATCCCTCCTGATTTTCTTCTTTGAGCCCTCTGCATAGTCCTGTGCCCTCAGAAATAGATACTATTATATGTTTTGTGTCTTCTGATAAGTTACTGTCTCTGCCTAATATTTCCTTACTTCCATTATAAAGCTGGAGTACCAAATAGAATATTCCATGTCTGTGTGCGCGTTTGGTCATGTCAGACTTCTTGTGACCCCACGGATTGCAGCCTGCCAGACTTCTGTCCATGGGATTTTCCAGGCAAGAATACTGGAGTGGGTTGCCATTTCCTCCTCCAGGGGATCTTCCTGACCCAGGGAGTGAACCTGTGTTTCTTGTGTCTCTTGCATTGGCAGGAGGATTACTGTTGAGCCACCTGGGAAGCCCTTTGACACTGGCATTTTCTTGAGTGGATTCCATGGGATACTGCTCCCAAAAAGTTTCTCTGATGTGTTGAGCATGTGTTTTAGGAAGAAGGGGAGGGGATAAGTCTCAATGATTAACACATTAGGAAAAATGCTGTTTATTTTACTAATCGCTTGAAAAACCACAAGAAGCATAATCAAGATTCTGAGAATTCTTGAAAAAGAGAAATGAATTTAAGCCAGCATTTTCCAAACACACATAATGACAAATATCTTTCTGTATGAGTTACAAATATCCTTCTGTTCACAGTGAGAAACAAGTTAATCCACAACATATATCACAGCTTATAGATTTTCAAGGAATTATGATACATGCTATTCTTATCAATAAATTTTAATTATTTTTAAAAATTCAGGGTAATTGTAGTTGTAACATAAAATGGCAGGAAATAAGAGACATCACAAACCTTTTACATAGTTTCACCCAATTATAATATCTTGCAAAACTACTGGACAATATTACAACCAAGAAATTGACATGGGTATAGTAAAGAGACAAATCCACTACTCTCTCTTTCACCTTTGGTAACAACTAGTCTGTTTTTTATTTCTAAAATTTTGTCATTTCAAAAAGTTATATAAATGGACTAACATACAGCCCTTTGAGATTGACTTTTGTCATTTGGGTCACTTGGCATAATTTAACTGTATTTAGATTGTCAAATGCATCAATAATTTGTTCCTTTTTATTTCTGAGTAGTATCCCATGATACAAATATATCATATTTTGTTTAACCATTCACCTATTGAAGGGCATCTGGGTTGTTTCGGGTTTTAGACAATTATTAATCAGTTCAGTTCAGTCGCTCAGTTGTGTCTGACTCTTTGCGACCTCATGGACTATAGCATGCCAGGCTTCCCTGTCCGTCGCCTACTCCCGGAGTTTAAAACTTCTGTCCATTGAGTTGGTGATGCCATCCAACCATCTCATCCTCTGTCGTCCCCTTCTCCTCCTGCCTTCAATCATTCCCAGCATCAGGGCCTTTTCAAATGAGTCAGCTCTTCGCATCAGGTGGCCAAAGTATTGGAGTTTCAGCTTCAGCATCAGTCCTTCCAATGAATAGTCAGGACTGATTTCCTTTAGGATGGACTGGTTGGATCTCCTTGCAGTCCAAGGGACTCTCAAGAGTCTTCTCCAACACCACAGTTCAAAAGCATCAATTCTTCAGGCCTCAGCTTTCTGTTTAGTCCAACTCTCACATCCATACATGACCACTGGAAAAACCATAGCCTTGACTAGATGGACCTTTGTTGGCAAAGTAATGTTTCTGCTTTTTAATATGCTATCTAGCTTGGTCATAACTTTTCTTCCAAGGAGCAAGTGTCTTTTAATTCCACGGCTGCAGTCACCATCTGCAGTGATTTTGGAGGCGAAAAAAATAAAGTCTGTTATTTTTTCCACTGTTTCCTATCTATTTGCCATGAAGTGATGGGACCAGATGCCATGATCTTAGTTTTCTGAATGTTGAGTTTTAAGCCAACTTTTTCACTCTTCTCTTTCACTTTCATCAAGAGGCTCTTTAGTTCTTCCCTTTCTGCCATAAGGGTGGTGTCATCTGCATATCTGAGGTTATTGACATTTCTCCCAGCAATCTTGATTCCATTTTCTGCTTCATCCAGAGCAGCATTTCTCATGATGTACTCTGCATATAAGTTAAATAAGAAGAGTGACAAACTAATATAAACGTTAGTATACAGATTTTTGTGTGAATATACATTTTCATGTCTCTGGGTTAAATGCCCAATAGTGCAAAGGCTGGGTCATACGGTAGCTGAATGACTAATTTTTAAGGAAACTGCCCAACTGTTTTCCAGAGTTGTTCACAGGCTTTTCTATGCTTTGCATTCCTGTAGTGATAAGTCTTATTTCATTTCTGATATTGGTATTCTAGTTTGCATCAACACTCTTTTCTCCTTTGTCAACTTCACTAGAAATTTGTCAGTAATATTGATCTTTTCAAAACACCATCTTTCCGTTTACTTGTTTTCTGTGCCATTTTTCTCTTTTTTCCTCTCTTTTTTCATTGGTTTCTGCTCTCATTTATTTTCTTCATTGCTTTAGATTTACTTTGACTCTTCATCTCTTATAGTGTATAAATTTAATGCTATACATTTCCTCCTTTAGCTGTATCCCACAAATTATTTTATGCTGTATTATTTTCATTAAGCCAATTTTTTTTTTTTTTTTTTTAATATCCTTGAACTTCCATTTGAACCCTGGACTATTTAGATGTGTATTGTTGCTCACTTTTCAGGTACTTTCCTGTTTTTGATTTCTAGTTTGATTACTTTGTGGTCAGAGAATACTGGGTGATTTCAAGTATTTAAAATTTGTTGGGGTTTGTTTTTTGCCCCAAGGAAGTACTTATCTCGATATGTGGTCCATGGGCACTTAAAAAGAATGTGTATTCTGTTGTTGTTGGTTGGGGTAATCTTCAAAATGTTCATATTATTGTTTGATGATGCTATAAATTCTTCTAAACGCTTTCTGATTTTCTGTCTAGTCATTCTATCGCGTAATGAGGAAGAAAGGAACGTTGAGGTCCTCAGACGTACTCGTAGATTTGCCTCTTTGTCCTTTTAGTGCCGTCACTTTCTGCTCCACGTATTTTGCAACTCTGTTGTTAGGTACATGCACATTTTGGATTTCTACCTCTTCTTGTTGGGGTGACTCCTTTTTAACCATATAAGATCTCTCTCTGATAATTTTCTTCACCCTGAAGTCTACTTTATTTAACATTAACATAGTCAACTTCTGCTCTGGAGGAGGGCATGGCAACCCACTCCAGTATTCTTGCCTGGATAATCCTGTGGACAGAGAAGCCTGCCCGGCTACAGTCCATAGGGTTGCAAAGAGTTGGACATGACTGAAAAAGCTTAGCATGCATGTACAGTCACTCCTGTATTCCTTTGATTAATATTTGCATAGTATATGTTTTTTATCCTTTTACTTTCAAATGGTATGTATCACATTTAGGTAAGTTTCTTATAGACAAAATTAACTGGGTAATAATTTTAAAGAGTCTCTGCTGATCTCTGTTTTTTCATTGGTGTACTTAGATAATTTACATTTATTATAATTTTTTGATATTTCAGGGTTTAACTAGGCTACTTTATTTTTGTTTTCTGTTTTAACTCTATTTTTCTTGCCTTCTGGTAACACCTCGATCTTGGGTATTGGAGTGTTTTGTTTCAGCATTGTGAGGATGGAAATCTGGGCCTCTCCTTGGTTCACATTTGCTCGTGTGGATACGGGTGGACCACTGGTTTTCTATGGCATTTAACTTTAGTACACTGCTTATTGCTTAACATCTTTGTACCCTGCTAGTCTGTTCCTTTTCTAGTCTTCTGATTAAGAGAACATGCTTTGTTGATGTTTTCTTTGTTGGTGTTTCCAAGTTGCTGGCTTATTTATCTCCCAGTTTTGGATATATGAGGCAAAAAGAAAACTCAGGGAGTGCCTTATCCTATTGTCCCTTAGTCTTCAACTTCCGGCTTGTCTGCCTTCCTTTATTCAACTTTCAAAATCTTCTTATGTGTGTCTAACTTTTAATGTCTAGATTTTTTAGTTGTATGTACTTGGAAAAAATTAGGTCCATTCCATTTTCCTGGAGATGGAAGTCCATTCTCAATAATTTTAAAGCATAATGTTTACTTTTATTACCTCCAAACACAGTATGATATACTATACTATTTTTAGACTTTACTTTTAGAACTGTTATCAGGCAATGTGATATTCTTTGTACATTATTTTGTTACTAATAAACAATGGGCAAGATATCATTATCTCAATTTCTTAACAAGTGAGAATTGAGATTCAGAGAATCTAAGCAAAATGCAAAGTCAGGATTTAAACATGATCCCCTGCACAAATTCTTCCTACTTTGATTCAGTTTTAAAGTTTTGTTGTTAATTCTATCGTCTAAAGGACTGTTGGTCTACTTTTGGAATATTTTGGAATTCTTGATGGTTGCAAGAGAAATTCTAAGTGGATAATAAAAATGGTAAGAGATTCAAGAGTCAGACATGCGAAAGGTAACTGAAGAAAAAAAAATGATACTGGAGAGAGAAGACTGTGTCTTTGCATATTTGAACAGCTCTCAGATGGATGACACACTTAAAGTATTGTGAGGGTCTCAAGGGGACGTGACCAAGACTAACGATTAAATGTTACAAAGATACAGAGTTCAACTTCTTTATAGGGAAGAGCAGTTACAGATGTCTGAAATGAAGACAAATTGTCCCTGGGGGTAATGAAGCCCCATCCCTGAGTGCTTTCAAGCAGGACCTAGATTAATGTCCTGTTGCTGAGAAGTATGCAGAGTTTTGGCAGATATGACCTCAAAGCCCTCTCTGAATCCTATGGTCTTTAATTCAAGCTCTGCCATGAAGAAGAGCTATAGGATTATTGGACACATTACTTCTTTATCAGCTTAATTTTTCCTCTTCTATGGGATAATAATAATACCAGCCTAAATTGCAAGATGATTTTGAGGAACAGATAAGATGATGTGTGTAAAATGCTTGGTGCTATGTTTGCCACGTATGGAGAAGGAAATGGCAACCCGCTCCAGTGTTCTTGCCTGGAGAATCCCAGGGACGGCGGAGCCTGGGGGGCTGCCGCCACGTATAAAGCACTGAATGAATAAACATCAGCAATGATAATGATGATGATGTAGTTTCTGATGTACTGCAGGATCTCTGAGGATTTATGTTATTGTTGCAGGGAATATAGACTTAGGAACTGATTAACAGAATTTTAAATCATAAAATAGATTTAAGTAATGAAAAATTTACTCTACCCAACCTGTCCAGGAATATGTTATTATTCAAGAACTGACCTGAACTTATCATTGATACCTAAAATATCTTGAACTTGGGATACATCCATGCAAAGAGCAAATATATACACTGAATGTTACTCACTTATAGGCATAAAGCTATGTGGTAATTCAAATCCTTCAAACTTTGTCCATCCTATGAGTCAACAGGTCTCCACTTTCAAACTTCTGTTTAATTTTTGACAACTCTCTTAATATCTCCTAGATTCCAACTTTCTTTTTTATCAAATGAGATTTATTGAAGCCCATCTCTATTCTATGACCTGGCTCTGGGATTTGGTTATTTTCCATTTCAAAATGAGCTCACATATCTTAAAAAGGTCAGACAAGTTGTTTATATCACTCAGTTGGCCACTTTTTTCTTCCCAGTGTCTGTCCCAGAGTCACCAATCAAAGATTTCATATTATCTGGTCAGTGAAAGACTGCACTCTTGACAGATTCCATTTCAATTTGGTTTCAGCTTTAGAAGCAGTGATTCCATAGACCATGGCCATTCCAGCTGGGCTTCACTTTCATAGATGAATTAGCTATTCCCAGCATTTCTTCTTGCAAAATTCCTGTGGGGAAGAAGTTAGTCTTGCTTATTTCACTTCTCCTCTTGAGAGGAAAAGGCCTTAAGGAGTTTGGGAATTGTGGCTGGTTCCAACAGACACTTTCACAGTTAGATCACTTCTAATGGTGAAATATTTTCCAGACAATCTGTCTCAGCATTTCCATCTATTTAAGCACTGTAGGCACAAGAAGGTGACCGCTTCCTACAAAGGAGTTCTATAAGCAGTCACAGCCTTTCAATGGCTTTGGGGTCTTCCCAGTCATAGGAACTATTTCCATCATAGGAACTATTTCCAAACAGTTCTGTAACTTAGTGGCGGAAACATCTTTGGAGAAACCTTTATGTATCTCGCCTCTCATCCAGTTGATGGTACCAATGCATCCCAGTAACTCAAACCAAAAATCTCCACACTCTTTCATTCCCCAATCAATTGCTGTCTGTGTCCAATCCATTCTACTGTAATTTTTTTTTCTTATATTTTGCACCTCTTTACTATGAACATTTCTGTTAGACTGGACTATTTCTGGGACTACTATAAGTGCTTGAAATTCAGTCTCTTTGCTTCACTATTGTCTCACCATGCTCCTCAACATTCTTTATGTTATTTGACCAAGCCATCACTTTTAGTTATAAAAGTGGGCACAGTCATTCCTGTGCCAAGTGTTTTTCAGTCACTTTCCATCACCTAGAGGACAAAACTTAAATCTTATATGCAGCATGCAGGGTTTCTTATGATCCATCCTGTTCTCTTGTTACAATTTTGTTTTCTCAAGAAACTTTTCTCACCCAAAATCTAAACCATTGAATGACAGGCATTTTATAAATATGCAATACTCTTTTATTCTTTTATAATTTTATTCCCTTTACATAAATGACCTTCCTCTTAAAATCCTATACCTAGCAAGATTATACTATTTCACCAGAAAGCATCACTTTAACTATAACCTCTTCTGAATACCTTTCCTGGTTACCTAGGCAATGTTTTTTCTATGTGCTTATTGTGGCTTTATGAAAGTATGTTATTTATTTTTATCATTTTTCTTTTGTGGACTAGACCCTGCAGATACTAGAGGGGAATAATCTCTTTTCCTCTTTTTATGCAGATCTGGTTCTTTATTACTGTTTTAAGAAGCTTGATAAATATGTATCTTTTTTGTGGAAAACTAGTATTTATTATTCAGATGTAAGAGCATTTGAGGGAAGTTTAACTTTGGCCCATTAAGAAGGCAACAGCCCATGACTGGAGTCTTTGTTGGTGGCCAGGCTGTAAAACAGCAAGTGGTTATGAAGGATTCAGCTGAAGGTTGATTCCAAGATACCTGGGGGCTAGGGCTGTTAGTAAATCTTGCTCCAATGAAAGTCTTGATTGGAGATTAGTCATCAGGGGAGGAAGTCATGCCTGTATTTCTAACATTTATCATTCTACTCTGTTTCTGGACATGGAAGGCATGTTTTGGCGAGAATAAATATGCAGAGTAAAAGAGATCAAGAGTCAGCCAGCCCTTCTATTCTTGGACTCTCAGGTGTAACAAATGCTAACTGTTGAAACAAAGCTGCACTGTGTGTGTGTGCTTAGTGGCTCAGTCCCGTCTGACTCTCTGTGGCCCCAGGAACTGTAGCCCACCAGGCCCCTCTGGCCATGGGATTTCCCAGGCAAGAATACTGGAGTGAGTTGCCATTTCCTCCTCTAGGGGATCTTCCCCACCAGGGATCTAGCCCATGTCACTTGCATCTCCTGCACTGGAAAGTGAATTCTTTACCACTAGTTCCACCCGGAAAGTCTAGAGAAGGCAATGGCACCCCACTCCAGTACTCTTGCCTGGAAAATCCCATGGGCGGAGGAGCCTGGTAGACTGCAGTCCATGGAGTCGCTAAGAGTCAGACACGACTGAGAGACTTCACTTTCTCTTTTCACCTTCATGCATTGGAGAAGGAAATGGCAACCCACTCCAGTGTTCTTGCCTGGAGAATCCCAGGGACGGGAGCCTGGTGGGCTGCCATCTATGGGGTCGCACAGAGTCGGACACGACTGAAGCGACTCAGCAGCAGCAGCAGGAGCCCCCTGGAAAGTCTAGTTCTTAATTCTGCTTTTGGGAGTAGAGGGTCTTTGATGACTCGTGTTGTGTGGAAGAAAGCACAGGTAACTAGAACCCAAGCAGTACTGTGTCTCTCCATCTGTTACTTCTCCATCTAGCACTGCTAGACAATCTATCTTGGCGGAGAGTATAAGCAACTCTGCTTGTTGTAGCCATATAAAGATTGTAAAGGGAGAATGAGCAACAGAAAATGGAAGATAAGCAGGGGTGGATCTAAAAGTAACTGATCAGCCAAGGAAATGGCACTTGGGAAAAAAAAAAAAGTGGGAATTCCCTGGCATTCCAGCAGTTAGAACTTGGCACTCCCCCTGCTGGGGTCCTAGGTTCAGTCTCCAGTCAGGGAACTAATATCCTGCAAGCTGCATGGTGTGGCCAAAAATAAACAAACAAGAACAAAAAAGAGAATGTGGGGGAAAAAATGAGGCCTTTCCTAGACAGCCTCAGAGAGCAGGCTCATCATGTGTGCCCTGGTTCTCTTCGGTTTCAATGCCTGGGCAGAGTCAGTTCCACTTGTCAGACCTCTCCTGTCTGCTGTCCTTTCTTTGTGCTCATCCCTCCACCAGAAGATTTTTCAAGTCTTAACTCAAACCCCATCTCTTCCCAGAAGTGTCTCTGATAATCTACCAGCCCTAATTCATGCAGTTACCTTGCCTGGAGCAGAGGCCAAGGGTCCTGTGTTTAGGAGCATCTCCCTACATGTAAATTTGCTTGATCTCTCAGTATCTTATGAACTCTGATCCCTATTTCTATGAGAAAACACAGAGAGATAAAACTGCAAAAGGCTGATATCAGATTCTCTTTTGTTGTTTGCTGTGATAGAGGTGCCAATAAAACAGAGCTCCGGACACTTGTTAAAGGTGGAAAAACAGGTTTCTATAAGAGAGAACAGATAGGGAACCAAAAGGTCCTATGGAGGAGTGAGAAGAGAACAAAAGAGGACCAGAAGAATATATAAAAGTGGAAGAATTAGAAGGGAGTAAGCAGAGTATTACTGAAAATGCAAATTTACATGTAGGGACATGCTCTTAAACACAGAATCCTTGGCCTCTGCTCCAGGCAAGGTAACTGCATGAATTAGGGCTGGTACATTATCAGGTGGGTTGGGGCAACATACCTTTTGAGTTTGGTGAAAGTGAAAATCGCTCAGTCGTGTCTGACTCTTTGTGACTCCATGGACTGTAGCCTGCCAGGTTCCTCTGTCCATGGAATTCTCCAGGCCAGAATACTGGAGTGGGTAGCTATTCCCTTCTCCAAGGGACTCTTCCCAACCCAGGAATTGAACCCAGGTCTCCAGCATCGCAGGCAGATTCTCTACCCTCTGAGTCACCAGGGAAGCCCAAGAAATAGAAAAGTGAAGTGAGTTTGGTAGCCTTGCATTTTCTTGAGCAAAAGACTCAGCATCTTTAGGGACACAGTCCTGTGTAGGTGGAAGCCACACTAAAGTTTAGGTAAATATTTTAGCCCAGTGTTTGGGCAACACCTTTGTGCTACAGGAGAGTTCACAGCTCACATAAGAAAGAGCAAGAAATACAGAAGGTATAGGGAGGTGCTGTTGCAGGGTGTGTGGTAGACAGAATAGCCTCTCCAGAGACATCCACATCCTAATCCTGGAACCTGAGAGTGTGTTGCCTTCCCGGGCAAGAGGGACTTTGCAGGTGTGGTTAAGTTAAGGACTCTGGGATGAGTGGATGATGCTAGATTATCTGGTTGGATCTTATAAGAGGAAGTGTCAGTGTTGGAGAAGGAGATGTGATGACAAAAGCCGAGGTCCTAGAGAAAAAACGATCAGAAGATGCTGTGGACTCTGAGAATGTTTTAGGGACCTCAGCGAGGAAGGAAATGGACTTTAGAAGCTGGACTGGGTAAGGAAATAAATTCTCCCCTGGAGCCTCAGAGGGAACACAGCCCTGTGGACACCTAGATTTTAGCCCTGTAAGACCCAACACAGACTTCTGCTATCCAGAATAGTAAGATAATTAATTTGTGTTCTTTTAAGCCACTAAAGCTTGTTGCTGTTTGTGGTTGTTCATTACAACAGCGAGAAGGACAACACAGGACAGAAAGCATGAGCCTCAAGCTGCCCGGTTCACCCTTGCCCCTGGGCCCTCCCCAGCGTCCCGTCCAAGGGCTGAAGCACCCAGGGAACCAAGGAAATGCATACGCACTCTGACCTGGTACTATGAGCACAATTTCCGGTTGGGCAGGACCATGGTGGGTGTTCATTTTCCCAGGAATGTCGCAGCATTTGCTATGTTGCTTGTGGTTTTGATATTAATAATAAGAATCTTAATGCAATCATTATTTTGCCATTTGATTACATTTCCTTGGTGAATCAAATGACTCCCAAGCTAACTGACATTTAAGGACAGAGTGCATGCTCACTACACTGGTTTACTTAAACAGGAAAAGGTTGGGGTGATTAGCACAAGAGAGAACTCATTTCTAAGCTATTTCAGTCGTCTTTTCACATCTGCCAATAATCTCTATTCCAAAAGCAATATTGGCTGGGACACTGGAAGAATGTACTAGTATTTTCAGACAGGCTGCAAACTACCAACCAAGCTTACTGAATAGTCTTGTTACTAAAGCCACAGAGATGATAATTCTTTTCCTCCGGGGAAATCATATGTTCCCCTTGCTTATTACTTCTTGCTTCTGCTCTACAGGTTACAGTGGTCAATGCTTTGCACATAACATTCTGGAAACGTGGCTCTGCACATTTTATCAGTTTCCTCTTCTGAGAACCAGTTCTGTTCCCCATCAGACCTCATTCCTTCACATTGATGTCATTGAGTTTCAGACTCAGATTTTAAGTACGATGTCAGGGTGTAAATAATTGCTACAATAATTATAGCTACTGGGAATAAAGGGCATCTTGTATTCCAGGAACTGTGCTAGGCATTTTGTGTTTATTTCATTTACTCAACCTGAATTTGTGTGCGTTCAGTTTGACATTGGTTAATGATGTTTGCATGATTGGTTGAAGTCTAAGCTGGGCTGAAAAGTGAGAGCCTAGGATTTCTAATAGCTGGTAGGGTTTCAGGGGTAATATATGGTTCAGCTCCCCTTGCCCCAAGAGATAGATGTTATTCCCTTATTACAGAGCAGGGGTTGGGGGGTATGCCACATGAGGCATACAGAATCAGCGATGCCAAACATTTATGGAAGAACATATGGGCCCAGACTCTGGAGAAGAAAATGGCAACCCATTCCAGTATTCTTGCCTGGAAATCCCCATGGACAGAGAAGCCTGGTGGGCTACAGTCCATGGGATCACAAAGAGTTGGACACAACTTAGTGACTAAACAACAACACATATGGGCACAGAGACAATTTGAAACACTCTTTGCAGATTAAACTTTTTAAACATACACAGTATGAATGCTGGAATTACATTGTCTAGTTTGGGCCTGTCTCCATCAATTCATTTATTCCAGCCTTCACTCACTTATTTATTAATTCAACAACATTCAAATCACAGTATCTGTGAGCACACCTTTGAGTACTGGGGATACCATTTGAATAAAACAAAACTGTTTCTTTCATGAAGTTGTATTCCAGTGAGGGAAAAAATATATGCAAAACTATCAAAAACAACAGTAAAACCCACTTATATATGTCCAATGGTGATGAATATTATGTGGAAAAATAAAGCAGGAAAGGAGAAACAAAGAAACAGAAGTTTTCTCTGGAAGCAGTGATGTTTGGGAAGAGTCCTGCATGAAGGGAGAGTAGCCGGCTATGTTTCTCTCTGGGAGGAGAGAGTTCTAGACTTAGGGATAGCGTGTACAAAGACAGCCCTGATGGGAGAGTGTGTCCAAGGCCAGTGGCTTAGGATGGGCCGCCCAGATTCCATTATTAGTGATTCATTAAGGAAGTGCACTCAGAAGGAAGCTATAAGTGGAGCATGGGGGGTGGGGGAAGGAAATGGTAAGAATTCAGGCAAAGTCTTGGCCTCAGCTTGATCTTTCCTGGAGATTCTAATATACACCAAGGAGTCTGGAGAAAATAAACTTCCCAGGACTCTGTCAGGACAGGCCAAAGGGTTAAGTCCTAGGCATACAAAGGTAGTCTTTTAAAGAAGATCTCATGGGTCAGCTGTTAGACAATATGGCTCCCAGAGGCTGGAGGATGAACACAGACAACCAACAGGGGGATGCAAGACGCTGTGTTGGGGTGTCCACTGTGCCTGCTAGAGCCAGTTCACCAGAGACCATGAAGAGAGCAGAGCAGCTGAACACTGCATCAAGGAGGCATCCTGGGACCAGGTCCTGGAAGAACTTTGGAGTTTACCTTATTATTAACGGGACATTTTGGAGATATTGTGAGCAGTATAGTGGCACACTCATCTGATTTACATTTTTAAAGCTATTGTGTGAATCACAGACTCAGGCGAATGAGAACAGAAGCAAGGAGACTTGTTAAAAGGCTGGTGTAGAATTCCAGGGGGATTATGATCTTGGGTCTGCACCGTCCAGCACAGAAGCCACTGGCCAAATATGGTCACTGAGCCCTTGGAATGTGACTCATTCAAACTGAGATGGGCTGTAAGTGTAAAGTAAGCATCAGGCTTTACAGGCTTAGTAGGAAATAAAGATTGTAAAATCGCTCACTAATATTTATTTTGTATTAATCACATCCTGAAATGATAATATCAATATTTTGCTCAAATAATTACATAAAATGTTATTAAGTATGTTAATAAAATATGTTATTCAACTGTGTTTTTTTAATCTTTATTTTTTAATTTTATTATTTACTTTTGGTTGCACTGGGTCTTCATTGCTTTGTGAGGTCTTTCTCTAGTCGGGGCGAATGTGCACTGCTCTTCATTGTGGTGCCTGGGCTTCTCATTGACTCCACTGGGCTTCTCTTTTGCGGAGCACAGGCTACAGGTGTGTGAGTCCAGTGGCTGTAGCACAAGGCTCAGTAGTTGTTGGTAGTGGAGTGCTTAGTTGCTCTGGGGTATGGGGAATTTTTCCAGACCAGGGATCAAAACCCATGTCCCCTGCATTGGCCAGTGAATTCTTGTCCATTGCACCACCAGGGAAGTCCTTAACTGTTTCTTTTTACTTTTATAAATTTAAAATCACACATATGGTTCACATTATATTTCTACTGGACATCTTAGTTTAGATTCAGATGGTGAAGTCTGCTTAAATTCTGGATCATTTATGAAAGTAGAGAGACCAGGATTTGCTGAAGGATAATATGCAAGGGTAAAAAAGGTAACCACCAAAGGATGGTGACATTTTCTAAGATGAAAATCATTAGAGGTGTTAGGAGCATACTGGGAGAATGGGAAATGGGATTTGGTTCTAGACATGAGTTGGAGATGTCTAATGGATCTTGAAGTTGAAATGATAAATGAGTGGATGTATATGAGTCTGGAGTTCCTTGGAGAGATCTGGGTTGGAGATTTAAGTTTAAGAATGTGTGTGTTTAGTCCCTTAGTCGTGTTTTTGACTCTTGTAACACTTTGGACTCTCCCGCAGAATTGTTCAGGCAAGAATACTGGAGTTGATTGCCATTTCCTTCCCAAAAGTTTAAGGAAACTTTGTATATAAATCATTTTTAAAGCTATTGTACTCAGTGTCATGGCTGTAGGAGTGAACATTACGAGGTCTATGAACCAAACTTTGAAGAAGACAGTCACTTGGGAGATTAGGAAATAGTGAGGAATCTTAGAAAGGATTCTCACTAGTTGCCTGAACTTGGTCAACACCTTTGTTTAAACCCTTGCTTCATAATATATAAAAAAGGATTAATAAAGTACAAACGTCATATAGGTGCAGATGAGAAGTAAACAGGAAAATACATATCCACACTTCACACAGTGTCTGGCCAAAAGTAAGAACCCTATAAATACCACTTGTTACATTATTCACCCCTTCAGAGGGGTCTTATTGGATCAGTCAAGCAAGGAAGCCTCCAATTCTGAAGTTTTTGTCTAGCTTTTCTAGTATGGAAAAAATATTCATATTTTTGTCTGCTCACTGTGGGCCAGGCAAGAGTTAGGTGCTATATTTGCCCCACTGCTTTTGCTGCCATTTGTAACTTTTCTAGATGTGATACCACTTTTCTAGATGTGATACCATGAGCTTGGAATGAATCCCAATGGGGAAATCTACTTGTTTGTTTTTTAATTTTTTATTTTGTACTGCACTATAGCTGATTAACAATGTTGTGATAGTTTCAGGTGAACATTGAAGGGACTCAGCCAAACATATATTTATATCCATTCTCCCACAAACCCCCTTCCATCCAGCTGCCACCTAACACTGAGCAGAGTGTCATGTCCTATGCAACAGGTCCTTGCTGGTTATCCATTTTGAATATAAAACCTTCTTAGTTTTTAACAACTGTACAGAGACGACTCAATTTGGGATGTTGAGTCCAAGATATTCAGGTCTCCATAATATTAGAGCTGGAGAAGCAGCAGAAGTGTCTTCTTGACTGGCTCAGTATAAATGCTAGTTAAGTTTGGTAACTATCCCAAAGGCCAGTCTCCAGTCTGCCACCTTGGTTGGGTGAGCAAGAGGGAGCATAGTGGAATGGGGTGGCTTAGGGCAACCCTATATTGGTAGCTATGGTAGAGGGCATAAGACCTCCTCCATAAATATGTCCATGTCCTAACCCTTAAAATGTATGAGTGTGCTATCTTACATAGCAAATGGAACTCTGAAGATGTAATACAGTATTAAAATGGGAAGGTTATCCTGGATTATCCTGGTTGGCCCGATATAACCACAAGGGTCATTCTAAGAGGGAAGAAGGGGTTTTAGAGTCCTAGCATAAGGTGTGAAGATGGAAACTGTGGGGAAAGAAAGCGAGAGCCTGGGATTCAGATGCCCACACTGCTGGTGCTTTGAAACCCAGAGGAAAGTGAAAGTGAAAGTGAAGTCGCTCAGTCGTGTCTGACTCTTTGCTACCCTGTGGACTGTAGCCTACCAGGCTCCTTGGTCCATGGAATTTTCCAGGCAAGAACACTGGAGTGGGGTGTCATTTCCTTCTCCAGGGGATCTTCCCAACCCAGGGACTGAACCCGGGTCTCCCACGTTGCCGGCAGATGCTTTATCGTCTGAGCCACCAGGGAAGTAGAAGAAGAGGTCATAAAGCCAGGGAATGCAGGCAACCTCTAGAATCTAGAAAAAGAGAGGAAACAGATTCTCCTCTAGAGCCTGCTCAAGGAACTCAGTCCTGCTGACATCTTGGTTTTAGCCCAGTGCAACCCATTTTAAACTGAGCTCTGCAGCTATGAGATAACTCACTTGCATTGTTTGAAGCTACTTAGGGCTTCCTTGGTGGGAAATCTGCCTGCAATGCAGGAGACTCAGGTTTTATCCCTGGGTCAGGAAGATGCCCTGGAGAGGGGAATGGCTACCCACTCCAGTATTCTTCCCTGGAGAACTTCATGGACAGAGGAGGCTGGTGGGCTACAGTCCATGGGGTCACAAAGAGTCAGACATGACTGAGCAGCTAACACTTTCACTTACTACTTTCAAGCTATTTAATTTGTGCTTATCTGTTAAAGAAGCCTTATGAAACTAACTCAGGGACCCTAAAAAGCCAGGGACATAGAGTCATAACTATGGTGGAAATGTACCTACCCAGACTTGTCTTCTAATAATTTCGTAAATACAGAACACAGCTAAGGAGAAAAGAAACAAAAGGTTTCAGAGTCATTCAAACAGATGGTATTTATAAACTAAACAAAAGGCACCAAACTTTCATGGTGCCGGAGACTATGCAAAGTTATTTTAACAAAACTGGGTTAATTAGAACAGGGAGTGTCACAAATGAGAAGCATCCAATAGAAAGAGGGGGAAGAGTTGTTGAGGGGCAGGAATTTGACAGTAGTGGAAGGCAGAACAGTTCTGAGCCTCACAGCCGGGCAAGATGTGAGGAATGCAGAGAGCTCACTGGTGTAGGAATAAACATGGGCCCTGCCTGGACGGGAGCATCAGTATGCTACATATCTTTAAAAATCACATCGAGTAGCCCTGACATATACACACTACCATGTTTAAATAGCTAGCTGGTGGGAAGATGCCCTATAGCACAGGGAGCTCAGACCAGTGCTCTGTGATGACCCAGAGGGATTGGGGGTGGAGGGTGGGAGGGATGCTCAAGGAGGGGATAAATGTATACATATAGCTGATTCATGCTGGTGTACAGCAGAAACTAACACAGCACTGTAAAGCAGCTATGCTCCAATTTTAAAAGAATTTAAATGAGAAGACAATGATGATGAAAAATAACATAAATGTTGTCTTTGAAAATCCAAGGGGGGAAAAGTAGGTTTAGAATGCTCAGGTACTCAAGAAAAAACTGAGTATACTCTATAAACATCTTACCCTTCCCCCCGCAAAAAGGGCTAAATTACATTTTTTTTTAAAAATTCTTGAAAGTTTTAATTCTAACTAAGCAAAAATTCATGCTCAGGGTCTAGCTTGGGTGACTTTTCAGTTGTACAGACATGTAAGCATATGTATACTGATATGCATTAAGGACTTTAAATGTCTGCTTATGCTTGGGTTTGGGAAAACTTGAGAGAAGAAAGCTGATAGGCTGCAAAAAAAGAGAGGGATGGGGATTTACAGACACGTTGCTTTGGTTCATACACTGTACCTTATACTTTGCGTTTGTTAACTTCATCTACTTCTCATGAATTATCTATAAAGCTGCTGCCACTTTCCTAGGGGGCCTTACATAAATTGCCCCAGCCCACGTTCTCTAAAAGTGACCCACTAGCGCTTAAACTTAGGTCTTGACTTTAAGATGTAAATGAATCTTCCATTCCATTGTAGAGCTAAAAATATTTCTCTTTAACAATATCCCAGAAGTAGTCCAATGAGTAAAATGATAAATTTCTGCCTGGGGTTAGCAGGTGTGTGGAAGCCTCTCTCCTGGCTCATTTTTATGCACAGAATTACCTGAGACTTGAAAGAAGCCACGGGCATCCAATCAGCTTATTTTGCATATGAGAGAACTGAAGCCAGATGTGACTCTGACACCTAGGGTCCCGTGGTTAATTAGAACAGGGAGTGAAACCCAGGATTTCTGTTTTCCAGTACTAACCAGGGTTATCTCCCATCACTCCTCAGAATGGGGCATGTATAAGGAGCAGAGTTTTGAGGACTCACGTGGGCTTCCATGGAAAGGTAAGAGACACCCCACTTCATGGAAGTGAACTTCAAGGGGCTCCAAACCTCAGTCTTTTGGATTGACCTCTCTCCTTCTTAGACTCGGGCTGGAGAGGAAGATGGAATTAGGGTCCAAGCATTTGTGGCCTTGCCATGTGCTTTCATTCAATGGGGGACAGGAATCCACAGATAGCCTGCCCTTATGGGAAACACTTGTTTGCCTAGAGGGGTCTTTTCCCTTTCAACTTCTCTGGGGATTCCACATGTCAGAGAGAACTGATCAAAATAGTAAATGGGGACCCCGACAAGGATTTCCAAAATTGCACACAGATGTTTCTGTTTTGGAGAATTGGAAACACACATCTTTCTTAGATTGCTATAGCAACAGGGGACAGACAAAACAATGCTTTGCAGGAAGCCATCCCGTGGGGACTGATAACAATTTGAGGGAGCGGAGCTGGGGGGCTGGAGAGTCTGGGCCAACATGTGCAGAGGCTGGGAATCCCATTGCCATGGAACGTGGAGCTCATGTTCTAATGGAAACCACCAGTCTCTAGGGTGCGCTCCCCTCGGTCTGAGCCCCAAAGTGCGAATGTGAAAATGGGAAAGGCAGGGGGCCAGAAGGAAGGCCTGGGCTGAAAACGCTGCCTTTTTGGCTCAGCCTCCACTCACCCAAACCAATCCTCCAGATCCAGACCAGTGGAGTACAACAATTGACATGTTCACAGCACTTCACCATTTGCAAAATGTTTTTCCGATTTTATCATCAGAGTTGCTCATTTTGCCATTTCCATTCAGTGAATGGATAACTAGGGCTCAGAGACAGATCTAGAGTTGGGATTTTAATTTGAACCCTTCTGGCTCAAAGATGCTTGACACAGACCAAGCCCCATAAATCAGAGAGCCCCTCTGCCACTCTCTTGTTCTTGTGAAGTTTTAACTTTCTTCTTACTTTGCCTGTTAGACTTCAACCTTCCTCTGAGTAGCAAACTGAACCAAGTGAAAGAGACTCTGACCTTTATTTCTGAGCTGTCAAGTGGGAAAATGAGAAACTGCGAAGTCTAGGGCCATGCAGTTAGCCAGAATTTGGAAGCGATTGATAAAATCTAATTTATCTCAATAGCTAAAGAATCTTTATAGATCTTCTCATTCTCAATGACAAATGATGTTTAAGCCACATCCCCAAACAAAAGGTTGCTCAGTGACTGTTGGAACCCTGGTTGATTTTTTAAATTAATTTATTTATTTTTATTCGAGGCTAATTACTTTATAATATTGTAGTGGTTTTGCCATACATTGACATGAATCATCCATGGGTATACATCCCCGGTTGATTTTGAATAAATTGTTTAAACTGATCACTTGATAAGAGCTAGTTGTACCATTGTGACTGTGTTTTTGACATCATGGCATTAACCAGTGTGTTTTTCTCCATATGGTTTTACATCAAGGGCCTTCCTAGTGACTCAAACAGTAAAAAAATCTGCCTGCAATGCAGGAGACCCAAGTTCAATCCCTGGGTTGGGAGGATCCCTTGGAGAAGGGAATGGCTATCCACTCCAGTATTCTTGCCTGGGAAATCCCAAGGACAGAGGAGCTTAGCAGGTTACAGTCCGTGGGGTCACAAAGAGTTGGACACAACCAACACTCTCATTTTCACTTTCATGGTACCCTGAGTTAAAAATTATCGTATTTATACAAAACAAGGGGTTAACTGAAGAAGTTGCTTTGAGGACTGAAGTGACCAGTCCAAGGGTTCTGGCCATCCCAAGAACTGAGGAATAAAATGTCCCTGCATGCTTTGCCTCTACCCCCTCCTAAATGCCCCTAAGGAGCAATGACAGTCAGGATAACTTTTAGGGGAGGCAGAACATTATCAAAGCTTAGACTGCCCCTCATGACTTAAAATAGCACTGTCTTGTTACATTTATATGGTATGATGGTTCAAAGGCATTTTGGTTTTTCTATTCCTATTGCAAACCCTGCTGTCAACAGAGCAATAGCAAAACTATAGATAACGCTTCACGTGTATTTATAATGAGGATCTGTTTTGTGCTTCATAAATACATCTTCTTCAGTCTTTCAGTAATCCCGAGAGCTGAATGCTTTCTTCTTCATTTAACAGAAAGTAAGCTGAAGCCATGAGAAGTAAGAAGATTTGTCCTAGTTCACAGGCAGTGAGACTCAGAGCAAGGACTTGAATTCGTATTTGTTTGAATTCAAGGCCATGCTCGTCCTACTTCAGAACCGCACGTGGAGGCAATATTACAGATGACATTTTTAAAGGAAGAAGCTGCCCGATAAGTTTCTTATAAATCAACTAATAAAGAAAGTAACTGGAGGTTAAACATAAAAGAGGATGTAAAAGAGAGTAATAACTACATCAGATTGGTGTGAAAAGAAGAAAAAAGATAGCAGGACTAGATCAGAGTCTTTTGCCTGCTTTGTTTTATTTTGGTTTTGTTCTTTAAATATATTCTAGTTACCATTAGTTTTTCCAGAGTGTCAGTGTTAAAGAAAAGTGTTTTGATTATCAACTAAGCAACATATTTTGTTCTCTGGGGCAATTACAAAATAGATTATTAAAATAAAGATTGTCTTGAACTAAACAGTGGTTGAAGAAGGTTAGATTGTGTTTAACCCAGGGATTCCATTTATTTAGCAGCATTACTGTTCTGTTTAATATACCTATTAACATTCCATGGAAAGAGTCTTCTCAGGAAGTCATTCTGGGGAGCCACATATTACATCATGGAAAGGCTTCCTCCAAGTTTGCCAAGGGGCCCCAGTGTAGATAAAGGATTCTAAAGATACCATATAAATCTTTTCAAATTTGTCTTTAACCAGCCACTGGTGTCCAGGAAGCTCAAGCATTAGGACCGTTTCCCATTTCTCTCAGGCAAGTCAAATGGTATTTCCATCAGAAACAGCAGAAATGTTAATTCCAAACTACAAGTGATTCGCATGAAGAGCCCACAACACCACCAAAGGGAAGCTTGACACTGGTTAGAGTTTCTAGGGTGTAAGCATTTGAATCTTAGGGCCTGAATTGTGGGTGCAGGCCCTTGTGTCTTTCTGCGTTGCATCTTATTGTCCTTGAGTCTTTTGCTGCACGTTCCTGCCACCTGGCCGTGATTAAATCTCCGATGTTGACAGGCAATGAGTGAAACAATTATTGCTGCGTGAGTATTCTGAGAACTTGATGGGTGGGGATTAGAGGGGCAACGTGGTAGGGTGCAGCAATTTGGGCTGACAAAGACATTTATGGATTTCAAAATGCCAGATGGACTCCCAGATGGAGGGTTTGAACTTTGCAGTTGGGTCTGGCAGATGTGAGCCTTCCCAAGGTCCCAGGACTAGTAAGGATGATTTCATCCTTTACTCTAAATCAAGCTGTGCACTGCTGGCTTGGAGCATCCACTGTGAAGCCAGGGACAGGAGGGAGGTCCTCACTCAAGTTCAAAATAGAAGTCAAAGCTAGCTTTCGAGTTAAAATGGGGAAAAGACCAGAACCGGGTTCTCAGAAGATCGAGGTGCTATTCTTTTTTTAATGTTAGTTTGTCTTTGACTTTGGCCAATGGCAAGCTCAAATTCAACACACATTTATAGAATGTTGACTGGTGTCAGGGACTGTAGAGGCTATCAAGGTGAAGAAAGCACATTGCTCAGATTCTGGGGATCACATTATAGTGTGAGGGAAAAGTAAAGATATGATTACTGCACAAAGTAAAAACTATAAACTATTAACTACAGTAACCTAATCAACTAAAACAGGTATGAGAAATTAGAGGTGGTGTCTCAGCTAATCATTAAAAGATTTTGGCAAGTAGAGTAATTCAGGACAAGAGAAGGACAAAATCAAAATCACAGAGGCTTGGGATTGACATTTATACACTATTGATACTATGTGTAGAACAGATAATTAATGAAGACATCCTGCATAGCTTAGGGAGCTCAGTGCTCTGCAGTGACCTAGATAGGGAAGAAATCCAAGAAAGAATGGATACCTGTATACATATGACTGATTCACTTTGCTGTACAGTAGAAACTAATACAACATTGTAAAGCAACTATACACCAATAAAAATTAATTAAAATAAATTTGTTACATTAGCTCAGGTGACAAAATCAGTTTTCTTATAGTGAAAAAAAAAAAAAAATCAAGCACCAAGACTGGGACATAGTCTCTAACTGTAGGAATAAAACTTAAAGGTAGAGTGTTAAGGTTCTGATCACATTCAATAAGAAGTGAGCAGGAATTTTGTGGGTGGCACGAATGTGATAATAAGGGGAGCCTCTGGGACTTTTTGAATAATTCATATTAAATTTTAGGAAAACAACAATATATTTCATATATCTGGACTCTGACATGCATGTCAAAAAATCATAAATTTTTGTCACTTTAATGAATGGTGGGGCCTTAGCCAGGTCACATTCCCTCTCCAGACTTCAGTCTGGTGTAAGAAGCTTTAGACTTTGGTTTCCCCAGGCCAAAATCAACACAGTGGAACCTCCATAGTGGTCATGGAAATAAAGTGGCTCCCTTCTTCTCCACTTGGAATTGTGCCCTCAGACATCAGGACAAAAAGAAATATATAAACCACTATAGGTCACCTGGCATACAGACTAAGTTCAAAGAGCCAGCTCTGTGCTGGCTGTACTCTTATGGGGAGTGCTGGCTTGGAGGGTGATGCCATAGTTCTCATACCAACCCTAGCTGAGTTCTGGCCAGAGACAACGCTGGTAGCATCCTTTCATGACACCGGTGAGAAACGGGATTGTATTTCAGTTGTCCTTTGGAGACATGCTTTCACCTCAAGGGCTGCATGCCCATTTTTCATCTATGGGCTAAAAACTATTAGTAAATATTAATTGGAAATTAGTGGGGGTGTTTACAACACAATCTTCAAAAGGAAGGGATTTGTGTGCAGTTTCTTAAATGGCATCCTGTGTTAAAGATCAGTCAGTATTTTGAACATCAGTGTTTGACTGGTCCTTCCAAGAATAAGAATGATAATACTGCTTTACAGAGACTCAATACCAAGTTAAATCCATAAACTTCCAAAGAGATTCACAATCACTGGAATTTTAATTTTCAGAATTTCATATGAAACCACGGCATTTGGAAAACTCGAGATATTAGTAAGTATAGCAACATGTGTGGCTGCGTGCTAAGTTGCTTTAGTCATGTCTGACTCTGTGCAAGACGTTATGGACTATAGTCCACCAGGATCCTCTGCCCACAGGATTCTCCAGGCAGGAATCCTGGATAGGGTTGCCATGTCATCCTCCAGGGGATCTTCCTGACTCAGCGACTGAGCCTGCATCTCTTAAATCCCCTGTATTGGTAGATGTTTTTTTTTTTTTTTTTTTTTTTTTTACCACTAACACCACCTGGGAAGCGCCCAAGTATAGCAACACATGTGCCTAAACACTGTTTTAGACTGGGGCGAATCCTTCTTTCCTCTACCCTCAGGCTGAATTCCAGACTATCTTGAAAGTTTGGTACTTACACTAGGATTCAAAGGATAAGTGGGGTTTAGAAATTTTCCAGGACAGTGTACATGGTAAAAGAAGAATCAGGTTCAAAGATGAGGATGAATGGCATTTATGAGTAGAGTACGGAAGAGATAGAAGACATTATGTAGACTGATTCAGCTAAAATCACAAACCGTGTGCAAAAACTATGAGCTTACTGTGAGCTCCTAATTCAAAATTCATAAACAATAGAGTGAGTGGCTTTGCTTTTATTTCACCTTCTTTAAAGCTCTTCCATAATTATTAATCAGCTAATTCTCACAGTGAGTTAATTTAGCGAGGTGGGTAGTATCATGCCCCTAGTAAAGAGGGCCATACATCGTTTAGAGAGATGAGGATTTACGTCCAGAAGCTAAGAGGTAGGAGTGATGAAGTTAGGACAAGCACCCAAGCCTTTGGTTTCCAAGTGCTTGGTCTTTTCAAAAGGCAAGTAGCCATTGCAATTTCTGGTTTCAATCATTTAACTCCACTCCCAATGTAAACAAAGGTTTCAAAAACCAACACAAAAATACCACAGAGAGATCCTGGCAAAATATGCCCAGTGCTTTTCTATATGCACACAACACTGTTTTTTAGAGATAGTAAAAGAAGGAAAAAAAAAAAAAAGATTATAGCCTCCAGCAAAGCCTTCTCTAAGACCACCTGAATTTTCAGAATCACTCTGTTATTCTGATGTGACATTTATAAAAAGTTATAAAGCTTTATGAGAGAAAATACTCCTACTTGTGCTCAAAGACCACCCCTTAATAGTTTCCATTTTAAGAAAATATACAAGACAGCTCTGAGCATTGGGATCTTGAAATATATGATGATGGAAGATGATTTTGCATTTTTGGTGCTCTTTAAATTGTGTTCATAACTCCCCTCTCTGAGAATATTGCTTGACAAGCCCTTACCTCTCACAGAACAAATAACCCTGTAAAGTAACAGGGCTCCTCTTCCAAAGAAAATGAACAGAAATCATCCCAAACAAACCATCCTGGAATTTTTTTCTTGGAGAACACCTAATCCCTAGAGTAGGTCAGATTTGGTGTAATTTTGTTAGTTGTTTTCATATGTTCCTAGGCATGCTTGGCAAGGGCTTTTAGATACTTCATGAGTACTTTTTAATCAACATCTAATATTCCAGAGGCTCCTGAAAACTAGCATTACTTGGATTGGGACATACACGTTCCCTGTACTTCGGAATGTTGTTGAGAAGAAAGAAGTATCCTGGAGCACTTCTCTGAGAGTAAACCTTTAGCATAAGTACCGCCTGATTTAAAAATTGTAGAATCACTTATTTTGCAAAATGCTAACACAAGGAAAATGTTAAAGAATATAGGAATCACGGTTTAGAGTAACAGGGGCCAGGAGAGTCAAAGACATCAAATAAATTCAAAATTTTGATCACTTTAACTTACTCTATTCACTATTCACAATTGTTAATTATCTACTAGTTGATTCAATATCTAACTGAGTCCTGGAAACAGTGTAATAAAAATGTCAGGTGACTATGGACACCTTATCTTCGACAAAGGAGGCAAGAATATACGATGGTGTAAAGACAATCTCTTTAACAACTGGTGCTGGGAAAACTGGTCAACCACTTGTAAAAGAATGAAACTAGATCACTTTCTAACACCACACATAAAAATAAACTCAAAATGGATTAAAGATCTAAACAGAAGACCAGAAACTATAAAACTCCTAGAGGAGAACATAGGCAAAACACTCTCCGACATAAATCACAGCAGGATCCTCTATGATCCACCTCCCAGAATACTGGAAATAAAAGCAAAAATAAACAAATGGGATCTAATTAAAATTAAAAGCTTCTGCACAACAAAGGAAACTATAAGTAAGGTGAAAAGACCGCCTTCTGAATGGGAGAAAACAATAGCAAATGAAGCAACTGACAAACAACTAATCTGAAAAATATACAAGCAACTTACGCAGCTCAACTCCAGAAAAATAAACGACCCAATCAAAAAATGGGCCAAAGAACTAAATAGGCATTTCTCCAAAGAAGACATACGGATGGCTAACAAACACATGAAAAGATGCTCAACATCACTCGTTATCAGAGAAATGCAAATCAAGACCACAATGAGGTACCATTTCACACCAGTCAGAATGGCTGCAATCAAAAAGTCTACAAGCAATAAATGCTGGAGAGGATGTGGAGAAAAGGGAACCCTCTTACACTGTTGGTGGGAATGCAAACTAGTACAGCCACTATGGAAAAGTGTGGAGATTCCTTAAAAAATTGCAAATAGAACTGCCTTATGACCCAGCAACCCCACTGCTGGGCATACACACCAAGGAAACCAGAATTGAAAGAGACACATGTACCCCAATGTTCATTGCAGCACTGTTTATAATAGCCAGGACATGGAAACAACCTAGGTGTCCATCAGCAGACGAATGGATAAGAAAGCTGTGGTACATATACACAATGGAGTATTACTCAGCCATTAAAAGGAATACATTTGAATCAGTTCTAATGAGATGGATGAAACTGGAGCTGATTATACAGAGTGAAGTAAGCCAGAAAGAAAAACACCAATACAGTATACTGACACATATGTATGGAATTTAGAAAGATGGTAATGATGACCCTGTATGTGAGACAGCAAAAGAGACACAGATGTGTAGAGTGGACTTTTGGACTCAGAGGGAGAGGGAGAGGGTGGGATGATTTGGGAGAATGGCATTGAAACATGTATACTATCATGTAAGAAATGAAGCGCCAGTCCAGGTTCAATACAGGATACAGGATGTTTGGGGCTGGTGCAAGGGGATGATCCAGAGAGATGATATAGGGTGGAAGGTGGGAGGTGGGTTCAGGATTGGGAGCTTGTATACACCCATGGCGGATTCATGTCAATGTATGGCAAAACCAATACAGTATTGTAAAGTAAAATAAAGTAAAAATAAAATTAAAAAAAAAAAGTCAGGTGAATCTTTGTCTTGAAATTTTCAATCTAGTGGCCCAAACCAACTAGGAATCTCTTCTGCAGTAATTATGATATGGAGAGAACCTACAACTGCTTAGATATTTCTAAAGATGAAGGTCTAGCACTTATCAAAATTTTCAACACATAATCGACTCTTAATAACTTGTCTTTCATTTATTGAAATCTACTAAATACTGCTTGTAAGCACTTCCTTGTATGTCCCATTCCACTGATTTGAGTCATCAAAAAATGCTTAAGATGAGAATTCATTGACCTTTGTTTGTTTGTTTGTTTTTTCAAATGGGGAAATTAAGATTCTGAAAAAACAAATAATACAAATTACTCAGGTAAAGAATCAAAGTTCTATAATGAAACAATTCTAAGGTGTTAACTGGGAAATAAAATGAAAATAATGGCAATTACATTGTTTTTAAAAGAGGCTAATGCTGTTTCATAAATAGTAAATAATAGAACTGAATCACTTTGTAAATACAAGTTTATGGATTTATCTGTATCAAACTTCCATGAATATTTTATTTGAAACATGGCTTGACCCTCTTGAATCAAGTAGCTGTTTCTTCATCAGACAGATAAAGCTACTTTCTACCCATATTTACTAACATATAGTGAATTCCTTTCCTAGTTTTCATGTGATCTAAAATTACCTTGTTTATTTACCCATTTATCTGATTTGTGTATTCTTTTCCACCACCTGCAATCACACAAAACAAGAAAGCTCCATGAGTTCAAGCATTTTTATTTTTTTCTGTTCTCCAGTGAACTTTCTGTCCTAGACCAGAGTCTGACTTCTGTAGATGTTCAATAAAGATTAGAAGAGTGAATAAATAACTTTCCAGCATTCTTCAAGAAAGCACTATATATGTGCATGTTATATTTGTGCACTGATGAGATTTTCATCACTATAGATTCAGTCTCTACATGGCAAGGACCATGTCTCAATCATTTCTGGATCTCCAGTACTCAGCATAGGGCCAGCCTAGAATAGCCTCAGTCAGTTTATATTTGGCAATGAAGGAGCCATCCCTGAGAGTGTCTATCTCGCCAGCATATCTGAGAATACAGGTTGAGAGAATTAAGCTGTCAGTGAGCACACAGGCAGAAGTGTGGTGAGGAAGCCGGAACAGAACACACAGAAACATAGAACATAAGAAAAGGGCACTGAGGTGATTGCAATCACCTGATGTAATTCAGTTCTTCTCACTCAGACTTGTCCCAGGGCTTTGGAAAATATGCTTGGGCTCCAGTCATTTTCAATAAATTACTTTAGCACTGGAATTCAACAGACTCAAGCAACTTCCTCCTTTTTCAACTCATCTGATCTCCACATTATTGAACAATGGTTTCCCTGGTTCTTGGTCATTCCTGTGACTTTGTACTTTGTTTTATGTTGTTTAGTTGTTCAGTTCAGCCACTCAGTCATGTCTGACTCTTTGCAATCACAGCATGCCAGGTCTCCCTGTCCATCACCATCTCCCAGAGTTCACTCAGACACACGTCCATCGAGTCAGTGAGGCCATCCAGCCATCTCATCCTCGGTCGTCCCCTTCTCCTCCTGCCCCCAATCCCTCCCAGCATCAGGGTCTTTTCCAATGAGTCAACTCTTCACATCAGGTGGCCAAAGTACTAGAGTTTCAGCCTCACCATCAGTCCTCCCAATGAACACTCAGGACTGGTCTCCTTTAGGATGGACTGGTTGGATCTCCTTGCAGTCCAAGGGACTCTCAAGAGTCTTCTCCAACACCACACTTCAAAAGCATCAATTCTCAGCTTTCTTCACAGTCCAACTCTCACATCCATACATGACCACAGGAAAAACCATAGCCTTGACTAGATGGACTTTTGTTGACAAAGTAATGTTTCTGCTTTTGAATATGCTATCTAGGTTGGTCATAACTTTCCTTCCAAGGAGGAAGCGTCTTTTAATTTCATGGCTGCAATCACCATCTGCAGTGATTTTGGAGCCCCCAAAAATAAAGTCTGACACTGTTTCCACTGTTTCCTCATCTATTTCCCATGAAGTGATGGGACCAGATGCCATGATCTTCGTTTTCTGAATGTTGAGCTTTAAGCCAACTTTTTCACTCTCCTCTTTCACTTTCCTCAAGAGGCTTTTTAGTTCCTCTTCACTTTCTGCCATAAGGGTGGTATCATCTGCATATCTCAGGTTATTGATAGTTCTCCTGGCAATCTTGATTCCAGCTTGTGCTTCTTCCAGTCCAGTGTTTTTCATGATGTACTCTGCATTTAAGTTAAATAAGCAGGGTGACAATATACAGCCTTGACGTACTCCTTTTCCTATTTGGAACCAGTCTGTTGTTCCATGTCCAGTTCTAACTGTTGCTTCCTGACCTGCATACAGATTTCTTAAGAGGCAGGTCAGGTGGTCTGGTATTACCATCTCTTTGAGAATTTTCCAGTTTATTGTGATCCACACAGTCAAGTCATGTCTTGCTCTTTTGTGACACCATGGACTGTAACCTGCCAGCCTCCTCTATCCCTGGGATTTTCCAACAAGAATACTGGAGTGGCTTGCCATTTCCTTATCCAGGGGATCTTCCAGACCCAGGGATTGAACCTACATCTCATGCATTGCAGGCAGATTTTTACTGAGCCACCAGGGAAGCCCTGATTTTTTTCCTAAGCCCCTATCTATTTCTGATACAATTGTTGCTCAGATATTGGAAGGGGCTTTCTGTCCTTCAGAGTGCCAGAGGACTTGGGATGAATTCCCTGACAGTACCATAACCTGTGGGGTATCTCTTCACGGCTGCTCCAGCAAAGCATAGCCACTGCTCCTTACCTTGGATGAGGAGTATCTCCTTACTGCCTCCGTTCCTGACCTTCAACGTGGGATAGCTCCTCTAGGCCTTCCTGTGCTCCCCAGGTTGCTCCTCTGGGCCGCCAGCCCTGGCCCCGGGCATGGGTGGTGCCTCCCAGCTGCCATCCCTGGCCTCGGGCTCGAGGTGGCTCCTCAGGGTCACCGCCCCTGGGCTCAGGTGAGAGGTGGCTTCTCCCAGCTGCCCCTGACCTCGGACGCGGGGTGTCTCCTCCTGGCCGCCACCCCTGACCTCGGATGCAGTGTGTCTCCTCCCACCCGCCACTAACTTCGGACGCAGGGTAGCTCCTCTCGGCCGATCCTGCGCCGTCGCAGCCTGGCACTCTAGGCCGCTGCCCCTGACCTCGGACGTGGGGTAGCTGTTCTCGGCCGCGCTTAGTGTGCCGGCCGGCCCTCGCAGCCGCCTAAGATGGTAGGTGTTGCAAGAGGGCATCAGAGGGCAGACAGACTGAAATCATACTCACAGAAAACTAGTCCATCTAATCACACTAGGACCACAGCCCTGTCTAACTCAATGAAACCAAGCCATGCCTTCAGGGCAATCCAAGACGGGTGGGTCATGGTGGAGAGGTCTGACAGAATGTGGTCCACTGGAGAAGGGAATGGCAAGCCACTTCAGTATTCTTGCCTTGAGAACCCCATGAACAGTAGGAAAAGACAAAATGATAGGATACCAAAAGAGGAACTCCCCAGGTCATTAGGTGCCCAATATGCTACCAGAGATCAGTGGAGAAGTAACTCCAGAAAGAATGAAGGGATGGAGCCAAAGCAAAAACAATACACAGCTGTGGATGTGACTGGTGATAGAAGCAAGATCCGATGCTATAAAGAGCAATATTGCATAGGAACCTGGAATGTCAGGTCCATGAATCAAGGCAAATTGGAAGTGGTCAAACAAGAGATGGCAAGGGTGAACGTCGACATTCTAGGAATCAGCGAACTAAAATGGACTGGAATGGGTGAATTTAACTCAGATGACCATTATATCTACTATTGCGGGCCAGAATCCCTTAGAAGAAATGGAGTAGCCATCATGGTCAACAAAAGAGTCCAAAATGCAGTACTTGGATGAAATCTAAAAAACGACAGAATGATCTCTGTTCATCTCCAAGGCAAACCATCCAATATCACAGTTATCCAAGTCTATGCCCCAACCAGTACTGCTGACAAAGCTGAAGTTGAATGGTTTTATGAAGACCTACAAGACCTTTTAGAACTATCACCCCAAAAAGAAGTCCTTTTCATTATAGGGGACTGGAATGCAAAAGTAGGACGTCAAGAAACACCTGGAATAACAGGCAAATTTGGCCTTGGAATGCGGAATGAAGCAGGGCAAAGACTAACAGAGTGTTGCCAAGAAAATGCACTGGTCATAGCAAACACCCTCTTCCAACAACACAAGAGAAGACTCTACACATGGACATCACCAGATGGTCAACACCAAAATCAGATTGATTATATTCTTTGCAGCCAAAGATGGAGAAGCTCTATACAGTCAACAAAAATAAGACCAGGAGCAGACCAGGCTCAGATCATGAACTCCTTATTACCAAATTCAGACTCAAATTGAAGAAAATAGGGAAAACCGCTAGACCATTCAGGTATGACCTAATCAAATCCCTTATGATTATACAGTGGAAGTGAGAAATAGATTTAAGGGCCTAGATCTGATAGATAGAGTGCATGATGAACTATGGAATGAGGTTCGTGACATTGTACAGGAGACAAGGATCAAGATCATCCCCATGGAAAAGAAATGCCAAAAAGCAAAATGGCTGTCTGGGGAGGCCTTACTAATAGCTGTGAAAAGGAGAGAGGCAAAAGCAAAGGAGAAAAGGAAAGATATAAGCATCTGAATGCAGAGTTCCAAAGAATAGCAAGAAGAGATAAGAAAGCCTTCTTCAGCGATCAATGCAGAGAAATAGAGGAAAAGAGCAGAATGGGAAAGACTAGAGATCTCTTCAAGAAAATGAGAGATACCAAGGGAACATTTCATGCAAAGATGGGCTCGATGAAGGATAGAAATGGTATGGACCTAACAGAAGCAGAAGATATTAAGAAGAGGTGGCAAGACTACATGGAAGAACTGTACAAAAAAGATCTTCACGACCCAGATAATCATGATGATGTGATCACTAATCTAGAGCCAGACATCTTGGAATGTGAAGTTAAGTGGACCTTAGAAAGCATCACTATGGACAAAGCTAGTGGAGGTGATGGAATTCCAGTTGAGCTGTTTCAAATCCTGAAAGATGATGCTGTGACAGTGCTGCACTAACTATGCCAGCAAATTTGGAAAACTCAGCAGTGGCCACAGGACTGGAAAAGGTCAGTTTTCACTCCAGTCCCAAAGAAAGGCAATGCCAAAGAATGCTCAAACTACCACACAATTGCACTCATCTCACATGCTAGTAAAGTAATGCTCAAAATTCTCCAAGCCAGGCTTCAGCAATACGTGAACCGTGAACTTCCTGATGTTCAAGCTGGTTTTAGAAAAGGCAGAGGAACCAGAGATCAAATTGCCAACATCTGCCGGATGATGGAAAAAGCAAGAGAGTTCCAAAAAACATCTATTTCTGCTTTATTGACTATGCCAAAGCCTTTGGCTGTGTGGATCACAATAAACTGTGAGGAATTCTGAAAGAGATGGGAATACCAGACCACCTGACCTGCCTCTTGAGAAATCTGTATGCAGGTCAGGAAGCAACAGTTAGAACTGGACATGGAACAACAGACTGGTTCCAAATAGGAAAAGGAGTACGTCAAGGCTGTATATTGTCACCCTGCTTATTCAGCTTCTATGCAGTGTACATCATGAGAAACGCTGGAATGGAAGAAGCACAAGCTGGAATCAAGATTGCGGGGAGAACTATCAATAACCTGAGATATGCAGATGATACCACCCTTATGGCAGAAAGTGAAGAGGAA